>NW_027070058.1:161244-186969 GCF_002906115.3 Quercus suber
TCCTCATAAAGAAGGCTTGGCAATCTTACGAGATGGTCCAGAATGAACTCCATAGCAAAGCCCACGCTAAACAAGCTCTTGAATCGTAGCCCTCCACTGCAGGATTTTCTCAGTAGAAATGTGTCAACAAATTATGCTCAATATCGTTCATCACGCTCCCCAATAGCTTCAAAAAGTGCTCTCTGGCAAAGCAGCAAAGGCAGAATCCTTGCATGAAGTCACCCGGCTACTGTAGACCGCCTCCAAATGAGAAGCATAATCCTTGGAACTCTGAAGCCATGGAAGTCTACATAGGAAGCCTAAACCCCAGAAGTCTACAGGATCAAGGTCATTAACCTCAGGCTGATCAAAACAAGCAAAAAAGGCTGCGGCCTCACTCACAATGTTCGAAACTGTGGCAAAATTACTGCCCACCTCAAACTGAGAAGGGGCAGTGGGAATGGACCTATCAAGAAAACATGACGCATGGGTGAGAACCATGAGCTAAGGAGAACAAGCTCACAATGAAGAAGTGAAGAAAGAGAGGAGGGAAAGAAACACACCAGGACCCTTAGGAGTAGGGCTATAGAGATAGTAGGAACTGGTTATGTGGAAATAACAGCAACTGATACAGTAAGTAGGATAGAAACTGGTGCTAAAGGTATGGTAGAAATGGGTGCTACAGGTGCAGTAGAGAAGTGGCTGTAGGCTATATGTGTCTATTGCAACTCCTGGCTCTTCAAAGGTATCTGCAACCAGAAGAATGGACAGACAAAATAAAGGGAGACCGCAGCAAAGGGGTGACACAAACATACGCATAAAAAGGAGATAACAAGGAAAAAAGGAGAGAGAATGGAACTTAGCAAGATAAGAAGACACATGCCCATAAACTCGGCCTTATGCTTAGCACTTTCCTCCCCCTCAAAATCAAAAACGCCCTTTTTCATGGTGGGTTCGTCATCAGGATCCTCAAGAACATCCTCAGATCCCTCAGAAGACAAGTCTGCATCAAGTCCACATGCGGCAGAGCTTGGGATGGAAGACGGAGTAACCACCAAGGAGGAACCATCCTTCACGGCCTGAGATAGAGTTGTGGGATCACTGGTAGAGATAATGAGAGTGTGGCAGGAGAACAACCTCGGTCTGAGCAATAGTAGAAAGAATGACTCCCTCTTGGGAGTAAGTGTCTCGGTAGGAGCAGGAGCAGTCTCACTAACCCTCTCCGTATAAGTACCCTCATCTATGGGTACCAACTTAGTGGAAGGGATAGGAGCCTCAACAGAACTCCCTATGCAACAGTAGGAGGGGCAGATGTTGCAACCCCAAACACTACATCTGCCCCGTCAAAGAAACCTTCCATGGGTCTATGCCTAGGAGGCAGAAATCTCTTTAGTCGTGGGTGGTGTACAGAAATAGGCTCGAGCTCATCCTGGAAAAAGAAAATGAGGAACAAAGGAATCCGTAATTAGTGATGATGCTGAAAGGGATATGGATATAAGACAACCAATGGCATATGGCAGAGGAAATATGGGCAAAGAGAAGAAAAAGAAGGAAGAAAGGAGGAGACATACCTCAAACTCCGGTTCATCAAGTAAATAGGATGGGTGGCAGATACATCCTCCTTATGCTTAGACTGCAAAGAAAAAAGCAGAAGACAAAGATGAAGAGATGAGTTAACAAGTGATATAAGGTTAACCGCAGGAAAAGCCCTATATAAAAATAAAAAAATAAAAAGGGCAAAGTTATAAATATACATACTCTCTGCTTAGTGGTGGTGGACGCAGGGAGGAGAGGTCTTTCTCTTACTGCCTCGTGTCTTATTGGAAAGAGGAGTGCCACGACAAACAAACAATAAAATAGTCTTCTTTGTCTAATGGCACAGCCAGCACAGGTAAGTGGTGGTGGCTGGGTGATTGACAAACCAGTGTGGTTGGCAATGACACCCATACCAGACAAAGGTAGTAAAGGCTAAAATAGTAAAATCTGGTCACAACAAGCATTATATAAAGGGCCCTTGTCATGCACGAACATAGTAATAGTAACCTCTAAGAGAGAAAAAGAAAAAGAATTAGAAATAACAAGAGAAAATAGAGAGCATAGAATGGCAAGCATACACCAATAGGTTGATCCCCTCTCTCCCTCTAAAGCCCGTGCTCTCTGTTAAAGGCAAAAGGTCCTTCTAGGCATAAGTCATTTAGACATGCTCCCTCAAAGCAATTAATTTCTTCTTGAGGAGATTATTCGCATTGAGGAAATGGTTCCCTTCTTGACTTCGGCCCTGTAACATAATTTGGCACGAAAAACTGACATTTCTCTCTTTGATTCAATAAAATTTTTGCTATCTCTTCCTCATTTATTTTGCTATTTCACGAAAAGGGCATTTTCTCATCCTGGCCCTTTATTTATTTCTATTTGAGTAGCAAATGTATCTCTTTTGTTATCTTTATTATATCTGCCTGGCATAACTTTCTCATAGCAGCTCCGCCTGTCATGGGCATGTAACCAAAGCTTTGGCAAACAGAGCATAGTTTGTGCACAAGTCGAACCAAGGTGGGTTACAATTGGATTGGTCCCAACTCCCTGATGTAGAACACTTGGGCCTAGTATGACAAGAGGCAGCCCAGCCCAACATTACAAAAGGCCCACCACAATGTGTCCCAAAATAAGATGTAGTAGTCACCACCATATATGCATGCACGAAAACTCACATAAAGTCTCAATAAAGAACAACTAAAACTTGGGTGATGGTCATCTCTACGGCTCTACCCTTGTGGTGACTTAATGTTTGGGATAAATGAATTTGACACGGTTTTTAGTGTTATATTAACTAACACATTTTTTGCGTAAATTACCGTATATCCCTTATGATTTGGCCCTTTCATAATTTAGTCCATAAAATTTCAATTGTGATACTTAACTCCCTAAAATTTAAACTAAAAGAAGTCATTAAGGACTATCCCCTTTTTTTTTTTTTTAAATTGTGTTTTTTGTGACAAATTTACCCATCAAATATCTCTTATTCAGATACTAACTACACAAATTAACATGCACGTTAAACACCAAAAAATCTAAAACAACTCTCTCACTCTAAACCAAAACCATTTTGTTTAATTTTTAAGTTTTCAGGACATAAGCCAATTCTAATCAAAAGTAGCTGTCTGAATTGAAATCAAGCCTACCAAGTCCATGGTTTCTGCTGCTTGGGCTCAAAGTGCTCAACTGGCGTACTAGAAGCATATCTGACCATCACAACTAGCTAGGGCACCGGCCTAGCATCTAAAGAAGAATTCCTTTACTTCACATCGATCCTAACTAAACAATTCTGCATGCTAGTTAGTTTACATAAGATTTGGAATCAAATTCCTTATATCAGGAAAAAAAAAAGAGATGCTAGGAATGAGAAAGATTATATACGCTCTGTTTGTTTCATATAAAATATTTTCAGATGTAAAATATTTTACACAAAAAATATTTTCATTTTACAGTGTTTAGTAGTGTACTAGAAATTACTCAAGTTCCAATGCTTCTACATTGTAAATAAATAAATAAAACTTCGATAAGAAACAACTCTATCAAACTCAAAATTCTCACCAACTTAAACTAAAAATCTCAAATTATAATATTAAAAAAATGAAAAAAAAAAACAAAACAACAACAAACAATGAACCAATCATGAATCAAACCCAAACTCAAATTAGCTCTGAAAAAAAAAACCAAATTTTCCCAATTAATGATTTGCAAGGAAAAAAAAAAAAAAAACCCAAATATGCCAATAAACCCAAATCTGCCAAAAAAACCCAGATCATGAAAGAACCTTCAAATTGCTTCTCAAATAGTTTTTTTTTTTTTTTTTTTTGGCATACAATTAATTGAGTTGTCGAAGTATTGAATGTTGAACGATCTCTATGCTGGTAAAGCCTTAGAAGATCACGAAATGATGCCAAAGAAAAATAAGATAAGTTCTTATCCGTAGGACAGAGACTTTGGTATGAGTTTCTACCATCTTCTTCTATCTAGGAGAGACTACCCCACTAGGTGTTGCTAAAGAAGGTGGAGCCAATAGTGGGTGGGACCGTGGGAGAGAGGATTAAAGGGGGCTAGGTTGTGGAGAGAAAATTGAGAGGGAGAGAGCGTGAGAGGGGTATCAGGACTGAGAGGGAGCAGTAAATGTAAAATATTTTACCAAAATTTCAAGTGTAAAACATTTTACACAAATTTGCCTAGGTTGATTTGGTTGACTGGAAATATTTTACTTTTGACTAAATATTTTACTACAAAACAAATATTGTAAAATGTGAAAATATTTTCCTAAAAATATTTTACATCGAAACAAATATTAATGTATGAACATTAATGTATGAAGTCAGCCTCAAGTATACCAAAAAGTGAAGAAAAAAAACAAAAAACAAAACAAACTTCTCTGACATCTTTGTTTCAATTGTATAATTCAACTAGATGAAAGAATCCTAATTATTTCATCTCAATTTTAAATAATTAGTTTTGTAATTACCATTCACAGCTTTAGAAAATTGTTTTTAGGGTGGTTACAAAGAAAAACTTAAATAATACAAAATCTAATAAAGAGATAACTTAAATATATCAACATCCCTAAAAAATACTTAAACAAACACACAAATATATGAAGAATTACAATTTCTTTTCACTAACAAGAAAAAAAGAAGATTGATAAGAGATGACTGAGAATGCTAGGATAGAGAGAGAGAGAGAGAGAGAGAGAGAGAGAGAGAGAGATATTTGCTAAAATTGCAAGCTGAGTTGTAAGAAGAGCAAAATTGTTGGAACTTAAAGCTAAAAGAGCATAATTGCCATATCCCTGAAGATAAACCCAGATTAAGTATTTCTCTTGGTAACATTTTTTAAGGAAAAATTAAATTAGAATTATTTTTATGTAATAGGTTAAACGAGTTATAAATTTACATGATTATAAAAAATAAAAAATAAAAATTGTTTTCAAAAGTTTTTTGGTGAATAATTTTTTATTGTTGTTTGGTCTAGTCCTATTTTTGTTTGAGTTATTTTGTTGTTATTTGGGCTAATTTTTATTGTTGTATTTAGCTTTTTTTTTTAAGGGTTTAAAAATTATGTTTGAAGAGCAAAAATTATTTTTGAAATAATATTATGTCTCAACATTTTCACAAAAATCTTGTACGACAAGTTGTTATTGGTAGTAAAAAAGTTAAGTTATATTGAGCCAAATTAAATTAGTAATAAGTTACCACATAGGATTTTTGTTAAAATGTTGTGATGTAACATTATTCTTTTTTTTTTAAATCAAATTCATGTGATTCTCAAGTCATAGTGTTCAACATTTTATTAAGGTGGTCAAAATAGATTTTTAATATATATATATATATCACACATATTTTTGCAAGTTATGTGGTCTTTTGACCACCCCCAACTAAAACGTGGAGCCGCCACCGATAATTACATATCAAATTATGTTTCACACTTGCTAACATACATATTCTTATTACTCTCTCTCTCTCTCTCTCTCTCTCTCTCTCTCATATATATATATATATATATTCTCACAATTGATGACACAAGAATGTTCACATTCTAAAGCATAAAAGTGAATGGAAAAAAACATTTAACAAAATGTTAAGTAGTAAGCGTGTGAGAATTAAAACCCTGCCTACAATGTAGGTGGCCTGGTTTTCGTATTCGTAACTGCATTTAAGCCTATTCGCAGGATCAATCTTGCTGCTCTTGGTCTTGGGTCTATCATATTCTAGCCGAGAGACTCCACACTGGAAAGTCATGTTAGTCTCTTCTTTTCATCATGTTCTTTCTTTTTGATTTTTTTGCCCAGAACCAATATTATATTGGTTTATCCTTTTTGCAGCTTAACAAAAGGATAAAATAATAACAATAATAGTAACAATTAAATGTCCTTTTCTGAATTTTAAAAAAATAAAGTAAAAAGAATTTCTAATATAGACTCATCGATTTCACATCACATGATAGTAATGGTTAATGTCATGTGTACCATCATTGTTGGCGCAACACATTCATTGAATCTCTCTCTCTCTCTCTGTCTCTCTCTCTCTCTCTCAAAAAAAATTATTTTAACGTAACATGAAATCATTAAAGGAGGTAATCAAGTTGATTGAGTTTACAACATTTTCACAACAAATCCTAAATAGCGAGCTGTTGCCTGTTATTGGTTCTTATTTGAGCACACCATTAACATTATTTTTAATTCACTAGTAACATTTTGCCATTTAAGATTTGTTATAAAAATGTTATGGACATAAAATTTCTCTCCTCCATATTGTAGACAAATAGAACTCAAGATGACACGTCATCTCCCATAAATACTATTCAATATCATTACATTTATTAATCAATTGATTTATATAAGTTTTAACATATTACTTACAAACTTATGTGATAATAATGTGAAGGACTTTAACAATCTAATTAATTAATACTTAAATTACTTTAATATAAAAATTTGTAATATCCCTAAAATGCACAATATTCTGATTCCTTTTGTAACATCTCGAAACATTTTATAAAACTAAAGTAAGTAAAAGTCATAATGAGTAAATGCTTTTTATTTTATAAACTGATATGGAAGAATTATGACTGGTACCATGGGCTTAACCCGTCAGCTTCTGCTCTAGCTGACGGGTGAAGTTGTGACGTAAGCTAAACAAAGAAATACATGCTGACTGACCAAGACAAAACCGACGGTCTGAATTCCCAAGTCTAAACTGACGGAAGTTGGGAGCCCCTAGGCTATTGAACGGTGTGAAGCTGACACTAAGCTGAAGGGAAGTGCAGGCTGACGGTTTAAAAGCTGACGCTCTCTACACAGACCATGACTTGGTCACCACGCATGGGTTTTAGGGAGATTGCTTGTATTCCACGCCCAGTATCAGAGTCCTATAAGGAAAGGATCCCGCAAAATACGCATTTATGAGGATCTTCCTCACAAGGAAACATCTTCTTCGCTAAGAAAAATGTCGGTTCTACACTACTATAAAACCCAAAACCCTCAGAAACCAAGGTACGGCATAATTTACCCTAGCTCTGACACTCTAGAGTTGTGAATAAGAGATTTCTCTAATTTGACCNTTTTGTTGTAAAAATTTATGGACATAAAATTTTCTCCTCCATATTGCAGACAAATAGAACTCAAGATGACAAGTCATCTCCCATAAATACAATTCAATATCATAACATTTATTAATCAATTGATTTATTTAAGTTTTAACATATTACTTACAAACTTATATGATAATAATGTGAAGGACTTTAACAATTAATTAATTAATACTTAAATTACTTTAATATAAAAATTTGCATATCCCTAAAATATATTTTCACAATATTCTGATTCCTTTTGTAACATCTCGAAACATTTTATAAAACTAAGTAAGTAAAAGTCATAATGAGTAAATGCTTTTTATTTTATAAACCTTTGATCTAGTAAAGAGGCATATTATACAATAAATTTTAATATTTGAATTACATGTCAAGATAACATAATCATTGTAAATAAGGAAGATTACTAAATTATAAAATTGATTTAGTATTCTTAGAGACCTACCACTTCATGCGTTCTAGAATGAGATAACATAATTAACTCGGATTGTAGAAGCATATTCCGGAGATAATTCTATGCAAGTATGTTTTTATATATGATTCTATGGAAATATTCTTAATGGTTGATATTAAAAAAGAAACTAGACTAATAGCTTTGTAATTAACTCAATGCGGTATTGCCAAGTTTCCCATGTGAGGAGAATCAAGGTTCAATTCTCCCATCATCTCCCACTTGTTGTAATAAATAAATAAACTTAGGCAAAGCTATTGAGTTTTATCATCTAACTGAAAGCATAAGTTGTACATTAAAAACCTTTGGTGAATTAATCCTTAGGCAAGTTATTGAGGTTTTTTTTAATATAATTTTTATTATGATCGATAATTATCTAACTTGGAGGCATTATTATTGCAGTCTGCCTTTATTTTGTTGTGTGGGGTAAAAGCAAAAGGCAAGGATTGTTCTGGTCCATCAACCACTACAAAGGATATTGTGGTTAAGAATTACCAGTTACTGCTAGTGATAGTACTAATTAAATTGGTCATTGCCGGCAAAAATAGTGATTAGCAAGTCACGATTGTGACTTACTTTGGAAGTGGCATCATGGTATATATGGAAGTGATAGTACTAATGCGCAAATTATCGTGCACCACATCATGGTATATATGGAAAGTGTTGTCACTAAATCAAAATAAAAGGGGTAACTAGTGGGGACCTATTTTGTTTAGACATCTCTATTAAGTTTGATACCCAAGTTGCCATATTGTATTGTCTATAAAAAGTTAAAATGGTCTTGAAATACGTACTTGGGACAAATTTTTCATGACCTCATTTGAACTGCCAAGCTTAATATTGCTATCCAACATCCAAGTTTTGCCGTTTATGTGCTAGCTCTATAGCAGCAACTTATGTTTATACTCAATAGTAGAAACTAGAAAGAAAGATCTTGTACAACATCCTTGTGAGTAAATTTGTGGATCTTTAACTTTTAAGATGCATCTCCCAGAAAATATGTCAGCCAAAAATAAAGCTATCTATGCAGAAACGATAGGGCATTATAATATGTTCTATCATAATTGTCATGTGTGTCACATTTTGGTGTACTTTTGTTACATTTCCCTCTGAATATTGCATTGTGACCCTTTCTTTCTCTCTCAGTGGGATGGTGCCAATGTCACTCTCAGAAAGGAAGTTTTATTCTGCCTTGAAACCCACTCCCTAATTCATTATTTTGGGCATATATTGCTGATTCCATTAAAGTTTTAGTTCTGTACAGTTAAAGTTTTGGTTCTATATGATATATCACTATCACTTATTCAGGCGCTTGTTATGAACCGCAAACTTTTTTTGGTTGGGAAAGTATATGATGAATATAAATTGATGATGCCAAAAATCGTCAGTAAGTCGCACAGTTCTCACATGCTCTAAACAAAACCTACGCAACAAAGAAGAAGAAAAAGAAGAAGACTTCACAGAGAGTACCGGTGTGGTACCGGCCAAACACCCTCTGAAGATTAACTTAGAGAACTTTCATAACTCTAGAGTGTCAAAGCTAGTGTAAATTATGTGTACCTTGGTTTCTGAGGGCTTTGGGTTTTTATAGTAGTGTAGAACCGACATTAGTTTCTTAGCAAAGAAGATGTTTCCTTGTGAGGAAGATCCTCATAAATACAAGTATTTTGCGGGATCCTTTCCACATAGAGACTTTGTTGATTAGGGTTAATCGTAGAGCACAAGATATTTTTATTTAAGGTTTCTTGGAGACCGCTTAGGCCGCATAGGTACCACGTGGCTTTGCTACTCGTCTCCCTTCTGTCTATTTAATTGGGATCCATCCACTATGAACGGTCTGTCCGTCTTCCTACTTCTCCGTCCAGAAACGATCTATTCTACCCGTTGCTCATCAGAATGTCCAACTGTTCCTTTCCTTGAAACCATCTTTTATGACTGGCTCTGATGAACGGATCTGTCTACCTTAAATTCTATCCACTTCAGCTGCCCCTTCCCTCTATGGGTCCATCGCCTAATTTTACAGATAGACCCGTGGAGTGATGCTCTAATCTTAATTCTAAGGAGTTGCACTCTAATCGACAGGCTAGCCTAGGGTCATTAATGCAGGAAGTGCACGTGGCACATTTTTAGTGGTTGATTACTCAAACAGAAGCATCTCTTCGTCTTTCACGCCATTTCCTCTATATATAGACTGCTTCTCCCTTTCATTTTTACTTTCCACAACAAATTTCTAGTGTCAGACCTCTACCATCTTATGCCAGGAATCGTCATACCATTGACTTAGTGTGACCGTTTGCTACGCCATTTCCGTTGTCTCTTTGCCTCATTCAATCTATAAGTATCCTTCGCCTTATACCAAGTTTTCTTTTGTCTTTTACTTTAAATATTATACCCATTGCATATGTAAACCTGTAGAGTCTTAGGAGTTTATCCATCACGTGTAGGTGTGATAGATGTCTAGTGAAGCGTCGAGTGAGCAATCATGCGTCTGCGAAGGAGCAGGCTACGATAAGGTGTATCCATCAAGTCAAGACAACCCCGGCACATCTTATGATGAAAGGGTCCCGTCTGCTAACTCACCTTCCGTGGAAGAGGATGAGGACTCGAATATGGATGGATCAGAGAGTGGTTCAAGCAGGGGTTCAAACAGGGAAGAGAATGTTGAGAGTGCTGAACCCCTCGTTCAATCTGTCATTGGTCCTGATGGTCTTAGGGAGTTTCTCCTTCCCCTAATGTGGATGGTAAATGACTTTAACTCTACCATCAAGAAACCACACTTTGAGACCTTTAGGGAAAGATATCAGATTCCCATCGACATCCCTATCCATCTGCCTTTCAAATTCGAAAAGTGCTACTACTGAGATGCCGAAGACGTCGGGGTGTATGAGTAGATGTTTAAGGCAGGACTTAGACTGCCTTTAAGTACTCTTCACTGTCGTCTACTTCAAGACCTGGGGCTAGCTGTCACCCAGATCTCCCCGAATGCCTGAAGAGTCTTCCTTGGTGCGAAGGTGTTGTATGGGGTCTTAACCAATAAGGAACCTAAGCTGTCGGTGGAGGAATTCTTTCACTGCTATTGTCCTTTTGAAATAGTCCAGTCTAGGGGTATATACAGCTTCCTACTGAGGAAGCTGTCTCTTAGGCTTGTGTGCGAAACTCCTAATTCAAACAAGAATTGGAAGAGCCAGTACTTCTTCATCCAAGGGGACAACTAGATGTGTCACCCTAATGATCAGGAGAATATGCTTGATAAAACCTGGGGTATAATGCCTCGTCTGTTAGGTGTCCATCTGTTTTAAGCTGCATTTTCTATTTCTTGTCTTATATGTTAGCCTAACGGTTGTCTCTTATTGCAGCCCAGGACCGTCCAGAGGTTACCATTGAGCAGTGGAGCTTCTTGGAGAAGATCTTCAAGATTAAGTTGGCGGAGAGGACGTGGCAAAAGCTTTGTCACCTTGGACACCATTCGTTGGTACTGTGAAGGTCTTGAGCTAACAACTGCCACCCGTCGCTACGATAGTCAATCAAGAAAACGTAAGTCTGTCGCTTATACTTTTCTTTTTCCAATTTTCAGTAATTCTTCTAACTCCTTCTTTCCCTTCTTCTTAACGTAGAAATGGAAGATGGTAAAAGGAGAGCCTACATCCGTCAGCAAGCTGCCACGCGAAAGAAGCAAGAGAAAGGTGTGGCCCCAAAGGGAACGGGTCTGGTCAACCCACTTGTTAAAAGGAAATTGTCAGGTAAGATTGATTGTCCCCCCAAGAAGCCTAAGGTGGCGACGGGGTCAACCGTCGGGGAGACTCCTAACGCAATTAAGCTGCCTCCTCTAGGAAAGGGGAAAGGTCTGATGACGGGTTTGGGTCCCATAACTAAAAAATGCCCCATCCTCCTTCGTGAAGACTCACAGTATGCACTTAAGCAACTCTCGTCCATTATTAAGGACGATGATTACGAGGACTTAGGCAATCACACAACCGAGGCCATGGGGGAGACGGGCCTCTTCAGTTTGGCACAGGTATGCATATCTGTTGCCCCTCTCCCTTTCGTCTAATTGTTACCGCTTTTTCTAACCTTTGTTTTTGGTCTTTGTAGGGGGTGCTCATGATGAAGGGTCTGATGGGCCGTTGCCTGTCCTAAGAAACAATGGTAGGTCAACTGAGGGAGAAGGCGGAGACCATGAAGACGGAGCTACGTGAGCTTCATGCCTAGAAAGAGGTCCAACTCCATAAGTTTGACATGACGAGGAAGTCTTTGGAGGAGTCAGAGAAGCAAGCCGAGGCGTTAAGAAACATACTCAAGGACAAGAAGGATGAGATCTCTAAGTTAAAGAAGTAGCTCCGTCGGGCCAAAGAGGATGCGATAAAGGAATATCATGACTTCGACGCCCTTCTATTCGAGCTAGGTGGTTCTTTTGCCAATGGCTTTGATGACTGCCTCCGTCAAGTCAAAGCCTCCTTCCCAGATCTGGACTTGTCCCAAATTTCTATCTACGCCCAAGCCCAAACTCTAGCCTATCTTGCCGACCCTGAAGGCACCGACGAGTTATTTGCGGATCACACCACTCCCGACCCTCAAGGTGAAAGAAAGACTGCTCCTCATAACGATCAAGTCAAAATTGTCGAGGATGAGACCCATCCACTTGAGGGGAACCAAACGGTTGAAGAGAAGGACGGAGAAGCCCCGGTTGACCAACAGTAGATTTATCTTTTTTCGTTATCTTTTTTTCTTTTTCAAATGTAAAGATCTTTTGGGAGGACAATGTTTTTGCTGTTTTTATCGTTGCCTATTGTTTTTTGGGCTTTGCATGTAGACTTTTACCCTTTATAGGCCCTTTTTATATAATGTTTTTATACCCGTCGCTTATATTTTGCTTGTATGTCTGAAAATATTTTTTGCTATGGTTGGTCTTGAGATATATGTTTGCCCACCTTAGGATTGCTATGGTTTATGTCAGGATGCACCTGTCCCCTTGACTATTGGATTCTCTAAATAAACCTATCCACCCGAACGTTCCCATCCACTTTCAACTTAATATTTTGATGGTATCCTTTCTTAACTGGTTCGTTCTCTAAGGACCCAATAATGAACTCATCCTCTTAAGGATTTGGTATTTTCAAGGCATCCCTTAGGATGAACCCGTTTACTTATGGATTTAATAATGGATTCGTCCACTTAAGGACTTGGTAATTTCAAACCTCCCTTTGGGATGAACCTGTCCACTTATGGGCTTTATAATTTCAAATCCCCCATTCGGATAAACCAGTCCACTTATGGACTTTATAGTTTTGAATCTCCCTTTTGGATGAACTCATCCACTTATGGACTTCATAATTTCAAATCACCCATTCAGATGAACCCGTCCACTTATGGACTTTATAGTTTCGAATCTCCCCTTGGGATGAACTCATCTACTTATGGACTTTATAGTTTCAAATCACCCCTTGGGATGAACCCATCCACTTATGGACTTAATAATAAACGTAGTTTTGTAGAGATGTAGACAACACACATGACATATGTGAATAACTCCTCTTATTGTGATAAATAAACGCATAACAAATTGTTCTTAGAAAATGGAAAGCTGCCCTTTGGGCCTAAAAGGTACTGTAAATAGTAGAAACTAGCTAGAAAGAAGTAAACTGGAGATGAGGAGTGGTGCTCTTTGTGCCGTCATCTATTGGTAGTATCTCTTCAGGTGCTCCGTATTCCACGGGTGGTGCAACTTTTGCCCATCTAACGTCTCTAGATGGTAGGTGTCTTTCCTATGCCATGAAGCGATCTTGTAGGATCCTTCCTAATTAGGTCCTAGCTTTCCTTGGGAGGGATCTCTTGTTGCACATGTTACTTTTCTCAAGACGAGATCTCCTACTTGGAAGTCTTTGTATCTGACTCTAGAGTTGTAGTGCTTAGCCATGAGGTCCTAGCATCGTGCTAACCTTTGTTCAATCATTGCTCTGATCTCATCTACCAAGTTAAACTGCAAGCGCATAGCTTCGTCGTTCCTACTCTCATCATAGTTCTCCACTCTATAGCTTATGAGTTCGACCTCAATTAGGATAACGGCCTCGCTCCCATATGCTAGCCGAAATGATGTCTCTCCTGTAGGTGTTCTTGCCATCGTCCTGTATGCCCATAAAACGCTTGGTAGCTCTTCCGGCCATATACCATTTGCCCCCTCGAGCTGAGCCTTGATGATTTTGAGTAAGGATCGGTTCGTGACCTTAACTTGTCCATTGGCCTGAGGGTGGGCGGGTGAGGAGTAGTGATTCTTAATCCCCAACTACGAGCAAAAATCCCTAAACGAGTCATTGTCGAATTGCTTCCCGTTGTTTGAGATCAGTGCTCTAGGTATACAAAACCTGCAAATGATGTTCCTCCATACAAAGCTTCGCATGTTCTTCTCCGTGATGGAGTCCAAGGCTTCAGCTTCCACCCATTTGGTGAAGTAATCTATGCCGACTACTAGGAACTTCAACTATCTAATTGCTGTTAGGAACGAGCCCATGATATCCAACCCCCATTGAGCGAAAGGCCATGGGGCCGTCATTGGAGTGAGCTCCTCTATTAGTTATTTGATGAGGTTGCCAAACCTCTGACATTTGTCGCAAGCTTTGACATATGCATGTGCATTCTTCTGCATGGTAAGCCAATAATATCCTACCCGAATCAGCTTATGCACTAAAGACCGTGATATGGAATGGTTCCTGCAGATCCCTTTATGGATTTCTCTCATGACATAGTTTACCTCCTCAAAGCTAACACTCATTAGGTATGGGCGGGAGAAGCCTCTTTTGTACAAGACGTCCTTAATTAGCATGAACCGTGCTGCCTAAACCTTTAACTTCCTTGTAACCTCCTTACCATCAGGTAGCTTGCTGTCTTTCAGGTAAGAGACTATCTGTGTAGTCTAGTTGCTCTCAAAACCTATCTTTTGCACACTGATGCCGTCTATTAATGGTGAGATTTGAACAAAAGATAGTACCTGATTGGGGACGAGCATACGCTCTACTGATGCAATCTTGGCAAGACGGTCGGCTTGCTCGTTCTTTTCCCTTGGGATTTAAACAAACTTTTTTTAAAGGTCGTTCATCCATTTCTTCACTTACTCCAAGTACTTCTTCATTCGTTCGTCGTTGCATTCGTAGTCTCCGTTCACTTGACTTGCGACTACCTGAAAGTTGTAATATACGACCACCTTTATGGCTCCTGCTGCTTTGGCGAGATCTAGTTCTGCTACTAAAGCTTTGTACTCGGCTTCATTATTGGTTGTAGGGAATTCGAGACGTACCATGCATTTGATCACATCTCCTTCTGGAGAATGGAGTACTGCACCAGCTCCAACAGCCATCTTGTTTGTTGGACGATCTGTTCGTGTGGATACTCCATTGAGGGCACTGTCCTGCCCCCTGGCCTTCCATATTGGTGAATTCTGTGATGAAGTTAGCAACTACCTATCCCTTCATGGCTATGCGTGGGCGATACTATATGTCAAATTTGCTCAACTCAATTGCCTATAGCACCATCCATCCGGCTGCTTTAGGGTTGCTCATTGCTCTCTATAAAGGCTTATCTGTTAGAACAATCACTGTGTGGGCCTGAAAATATGGTTTAAGTTTACAAGCCGTGGTCACTAATGCAAAGGCTAGCTTTTCCATTGTGGGGTACCTCTCCTCTGTACGTCGAAGTGCTCGACTCGTGTAGTATACAGGTTATTGTACCCTATCCTCCTCTCTGACTAAGGCTGCGCTGACAGCAGCTGTGGAAACAACCAGATAGAGAAACAATTCTTCTCCCAGTTTAGAGAGACTCAGCAATGGCGAGGAAGAAAGATATGCTTTCAGATCTTTAAATGCTCAGAGACATTCAATTGTCCACTCAAAGGACTTCTTTAACATGCGGAAGAAAGGTAGGCATTTGTCTGTTGCTCTTGAGATGAACTTGTTCAGTGCAGCTACCTTGCCGTTGAGACTCTATACTTCCTTGACATTTTTTGGCGACGTCATCTCCATTATAGCCAGTACCTTATCTGGGTTGACCTCAATACCTCTCTGGGACACCATGAACCCCAGGACTTTCCCGCCGTCACTCAAAATGCACATTTGTTTGGATTCAGCTTCATGTTATAAGAACGAAGGGTATTAAAGGTCTCCTTGAGGTCATCCAAATGGTCGTCTTCCCATATACTTTTTGCCAACATGTCACCCACGTAGACTTGAACATTCCTCCCAATCTAATGTGCAAACATCTTGTTCATTAGCCCAAATACATAGCTCCCGCGTTCTTGAGTCTAAATGGCATCACTTTGTAGCAGAAAAGACCCTGGCTAGTGACGAATGAACTCTTCTCTTGATCAACCTCGTCCAGCTTAATCTAATTGTAACTAGAAAACACATCTATGAAGCTCAGCAACTGGTGTCTCGCTATCGAATCCACTAAGATATCAATTTGCGAAAGTGGGTAACTGTCATTAAGGCATGCCTTATTTAAGTCTGTGAAGTCCACACACATCCTTTACTTCCCGTTGGCCTTTTTAACCATCACTATGTTAGTCATCTAGTCGGGATAGTACACTTCTAGTATAAACTCTACTACCTGTAATTTGCGAACCTCTTCTTCTATGGCTTTGTCTCGCTCCTGCACAAACACCCATTTCTTTTTTCGAATAGAAGCAAAAGAGGGTTATACATTCAACCTATGGACTATTACCGAAGGATCAATTCCGGGCATGTCTTCATGGCTCCAGGAAAAGACGTCATTGTTCTCCTTTAGAAATGTTGTGAGCGCCTGACAGACTGGTGGGCTAACGAGAATGCTGATCCTAGTCATTCACTCAGGCCTAGAGTCATCAAGGAGTACCTCTTCCAACCCCTCCACAGGCTCTGCTACTGTTCGCTATTCTTCTATACTCATGGTTTGTAAATGATCGTCCATCTCCAGTATGGCAATGTAGCACTCGCGTACCGCTACTTGGTCTCCTAGTACCTCTCCCACTCTGTACTTGGTGTGGAACTTAATCATCAGGTGGTAGGTTGAAGTTACCACCTTCCATGAGTTAAGGGTAGGACCGCCTAGGATGGCATTGTAGGTAGACCAACAGTCAATAACCAAAAATGTGACACCCTTGGTAATCTATTAAGGGTAATCACCAACCGTTACGGGCAATGTGACCGCACCGAGGGGGTATACTCTTGTTCCTCCGAACCCAACGAGCAGCACATTGGTTGGCACAAGCCGTTCTCTCTCAATCCTCATCTACTAGAACTCCGGGTAGTAGAGGATGTCGGCAGAGCTTCCATTGTCAACTAAAACCCGGTGAGTATTATAGTCCCCTAACCGTATGCTAACAACGAGTGCATCATCATGTGGGTGGTGAAGACACCGAGTATCTTCCTCTGTGAACCCAAATATGAGATTGTCGATCTGTGCCTTCTTCGAGACAAAACCCGTCAGCTGGACATTCTGAACCATCCTGAGGTAGGTCTTGCATGCCTTTTTAGATGCACTAGAAGCTATAGTGCCCCCTACAATCATTCTTATGTCCCCTATGGGCCGCCTAGGATGCTCATTATCCCTCATAGTAGCCTACTCATGCGGCAGGTTTGCCCTTTCTTTACTGACGAATCATTGTAATTTCCCTTGTCAGATAAGGGCTTCAATCTGCTGCTTCAAGTCGTAGCATTCAAACGTGTCGTGACCGTGGTCCCGATGAAAACAGCAGTATTTGTCTCTGGACCTCTTACTAGGATCTCCCTTCAACTTACCAGGCCATGTCAAGGCCGTATCGTCCTTAATTTGCATTAGGACCTGATCAATTGATGGAGTCAACGAGGGGTTTAGAGCGTCTATCCTCTTGTCGATCTCCAGTTATGATCATCTTCCGTCCCCTATCCTGTCGTGAATCGCCTTTCCCTCTTTTTGGGCTTCTCCTCTCGGGCTAGCAACGCGTCTTCTACATTCATGTGCTTAGTAGCTCGGTAAAGCACATCTGACATGGTTTTTGGGTCATTTTTATATAAGGAAAATAGAAACTTCCCCTTCCGTAACCTATTAGTGAACGCAGCCATAAGTATCTTGTCGTCAGCCTCATCAATCGAGAAGGCCTCCTTATTAAAGTGGGTTATATAAGATTTTAATGTCTCATCCTCCCGTTGCTTGATGCTCATCAGGCGTGCGATGGACTTCTTATACCTGTGCCCCCCCATAAAGTGCGAGGTAAATTGTTCGCTCAATTCCTTGATGGTACTGATGGAGTTGGGTGCTAGTCTGTTGAACCATACCCTTGCAGGACCCTTCAACATTGTTGGAAAAGCTCGGCACATGATCTCGTACACCACGCCTTGTAAGTGCATGAGGTTTTTAAACGACTCCAAGTGGTTTAAAGGGTCCTTAAATCTGTCGTAGGCTTCTAACTGCATCATACAGAACTTCAACAGAAGTGGGAACAAGGTTACTAGTGTAGTGAAGGGTGAATTTGTCTGATAGACCAACTCATCGAGGTCGTTTGACACCCGTCCCCTAAAAGCATTCATCATGAAGTCCATTTGCTCCTTCGTCATCTGCATCTCTGCAACCATGGATAGTGGTGTCGTATCTGCAATGAATGGACGGGTGGTGTCTTGTCGCTCTTATCTGCTTGGGGCATTGCTACCTTCAGGCCCATCTTGGTCCCTCCTTTCAGCACTGGTACCCTCTTGTTCGTCCCCATGATTGCTGGGTCCTACGTTCCTTTGGCACAATTGCTCCTCTAAGTCGTGGTTTTGCTTGGTGAGGCATTCTATGGTCGCGACAAAGGTCTACACCAGTCTTTCAAGGGCCGTAGTATGTGGTTCATGCCTTGGTTATTGGTGGTTGCCATTGAGCAAGTGAGTATCATACAACTCTTTGTCCAGGAAGTAGTAATAGTACAACTTCTATCACAATGAAGGTGTTGCTACACTTGCTCATTCCCACAGACGGCGTCAACTGATGATGCCAAAAATCATCAGTAAGTCGCACAATCCTCACGTGCTCTAGACAAAACCTGCGCAACAAAGAAGAAGAATAAGAAGAAGAAGACCTCACAGAGAATACCGGTGTGATACCAACCAAATACCATCCGAAGATTAAGTTAGAAAACTTTCACGACTCTAAAGTGCCAGAGCTGGGGTAAATTATGCGTACCTTGGATTCTGAGGGCTTTGGGTTTTTATAATAGTGTAGAACCGACCTTTGTTTCTTGGCAAAGAAGATGTTTCCTTATGGGAAAAATCCTCATAAATACACGTATTTTGTGGGATCCTTTCCATATAGAGACTTTGTTGATTAGGGTTAATCGTAGGGCGCAAGATATTTCTATTTAAGGTTTCTTGGAGACTGCTTATGCCACGTAGGTACCACATGGCTTCGCTACGCATCTCCCTTGTGTCTATTTAATTGGGATCCGTCCACTATGAATGGTCTATCCGTCTTCCTATTTCTCCATCTGGAACATGATCTATTCTACCCATTGCTCATCAGAATGTCCAACCATTCCTTTCTTTAGTACCGTCCCTTATGACTGGCTCTAATGAACATATCCGTCTACCTTAAAATCTATCCTCTTCATAAATAAATAGAGAAACTTGGCTGATAATCAACTATACAGAGCTAGTTTGAAGTACAGTAGGACAAGCATAATTTGCTAAAAGAACCTTTTCCATAAAGCATTATTCTCCAGATAAATTACAAGTATATATACAAAATGAATGGCATTATTCTCCAGGAAAAATATATATATATATATATATAATCACCTTCAAATCTAATTTGACTGCTAATCACCCCTTGGTTTCTAGTTGAGAAACTTATCTTCTAACCGGGGTAAATGGTACTGAAACTGAAAAATTTTGTGTCTGCTTCTACAAGTGGAAATATGCTAGTTCCTTTTTTGGATCATCACCATGATCATTCTGAGAGAGAAAAAGTCAACCCTGAGTTGATTGATATGCTAGCATTTCCAGACTGTCTAGTTGTTATTCGGAAGAATATGAATAAAGATTTGCAAGAACAAGTTATAGCACTACAAAATTTTTCGTTCAAAACTTATTTTCTTATTTACTAAAAGTGTGTTAAAATATAACAGTATTTATTGAAGAAAAAAAAAATTGAAGCTTTAAAAGTTGTGTATAAGTATATCAGCTAAAAAAGTTACAAGGAAAAAGCTCGTCTAAAAATTTTGTTTATGATATACATGTATCGACAATGAGTAATCCAATAACTCTACTTGGGCACAACTTTACAATTGATATATATATCTTATACAATGAGTAATCCAATATCTCTACTTGGGCACAACTTTATAATTGATCTATATATCTTATCTAGGGAAAATACTGAATAATATATTTTCTTAACTATCTTTCTAAGAATTGTAAAAGAACGGCATTGCATTGTCAATTGAGCATGGCACTAGTAGTTAGAAATATACTATACTGTAAATTGAGCTCATGACCAATTATCAGTTTTGAATTGTTGAATTCACATATATAAATATATAATGGACATTAAAAAGTATACGAGGTTAATGGAAAACCCACTCTAAGAAAAAAATCTACAAAAAATTTTAGTTAATTTCTCTCTCTCCCTCTCATATGATAAAGGATTTTATATATATATATATATATATATATGTGTATGAAATATTACAACTCGAATTACATGAGGCTCAAAGTATATATGCCTAGTCATGTTCTATGACGTGTTGGCTTGTAGGTTTAGATAAGTGTCTGTGTTGATCTTCGTATTTAACTTTGAGAGTTGAGTGATAATTCTTAACCACATATCTCCATTATATACAGTAAACTTTATGGCTCGCCATCTATTAGCCTCTATTTGAGATATCTCTCTCCAGTGCATCCCATTGGGTAAGGTAAGGGTGTAATCGGTTCGGTTCGGTCGGTTTTTTTGGTTTTGGCCAACCAAAACCAAAATTTTCGGTTTGTGAAATTCCCAATTGAAACCGACCGAAATAATTGGAAATCGATCGGTTTCGGTTGTATTTCGGTTTCGGTGGTTTCGGTCGGTTTTCGGTTTCAGTCAACATCACAGATTCACAGTCACAAAAAGAAAAAAAACAACTCAACATCACATGGGGTTATCGATTTTTTCAATAAGAAAATAACACCACAAAATCACAATCACAGTCCTATAAAAAAAAAATCACAATCACAGATTCACAGAAAATAGCATTGATTCAGTATTAAACAAAACTCAAAATACGAAAAAGAGAGAGGGTTATCAAGAAATGTCACCGTGAGAAATTGAGAATGAAAAGATCAAGCCGGCGTGGGGAGGCCGACGTGTGGAGGTGGTGACAGAAGCCGATTCGTCTGGAGGTGGCGACAGAGGTAGATCGAGGCGGCAGCAAAGGTAGATTCATGTGGAGGCCGGCGTGTGAAGGCAACGACAAAGGCAGATCAAGGCAACGACAGAGACAGGTTCGTGTGGAGGCGGCACAGAGGCAGATTTGCGTGGAAGCCGGCGTGGAGTGGAGGCTGTGAGAGGGATTGGAGTGGAGGCTGTGAGAGGGATTGGAGTGGAGGCTGTGAGAGCTTAGAGGGACTGGAGTGGAGGCTGAGAGTGAGGGTGAGAATTGAGAACGTGTGGGCTGTAGGGTTTTTTTTTGTTTTTATAGTTTAATTAGATATCTAATTAGTAATTACTTTAATTATAGTTACTCAATCTAATGATAAAATGAAAACATGAAATGTAGAGGCCGGATCATATTTAGCAAAGAAAGGCCCAAATGTTTTTAAACAAAATGAAAAGCCCAAATATGTATAGGAGGCCCAAATATTTATAAAATTTATATTCTATATAAAATATATTATAATATGATTCAGTTTGGTTCGATTGGTTCGGTTCATTTAAACCTACAATCGAAAATCGAACCGAATATTTTTGGTTTTAAAAATTCAAAACCGAAACCGAAACCGAACCGAAAATTTGGAAACGATTTGGTCGGTTTCAGCCAGTTCATTCGGTTCGTCGATTTTTTGCACACCCTTAGGGGAAGGTGGGATTCCACCAACCTTATTTCTCGTTGGAGTCCAAATACGAAAGCACCAACTTTAATACCGGAACTTTGTCTGTCCATGTGTTTTTATGCTCATTTATTACAAATATATTATTGATCAAAATCACCTTACGTCTATATCATTCATTGTACGATGTATATATATATATATATATTTGGTAGATTTCAATTCAATTTTCCAATATTTAATTTTTATATGTTGTTCGTCAAGAATAATTACAACATGGCCGTAATTACTTTAATTTATCACTAAGCTAGTGTGTTATATCTATAAGGCATGGCATATCTTACAATATATTGGAAGCACTCAAGGCTATATGATTCTCCGCTTCTCATATGAACATAGGCAGCAAAAATAACTAAGTTGGAGAAATTTTCGTTAGATTAATCGATTAGACATCATAACACTTGGACCGTTTTTGATAGAATGAAGCATATTGCACGTGAAAACCAAACTTTTTAAGAACATAAAAACGTGGAGATATAAATTTTTTTTTTTTTAAATTAATCATCATCATAGTAACGAGGTACTAATTAACTAAACCAGTAGTTCATGGTAGTGGGATTAATTTAGCTTTTTATGGTAGCTAATTGAAAGTCAGGGTGGGATCAGGTGCATTATGTCAAACCCAAAAGCTCAGGTAAATGGCAACCAAAGCTTATTGCTATTTAACTATTTAATATTTTGTATCTAAAACCATTTGCTTCCTTGATATGGCTCGCCATCTATTAGCCTCTATTTGAGATATCTCTCTCCAGTGCATCCCGTTGGGTAAGGTAAGGGTGTAATCGGTTCGGTTCGGTCGGTTTTTTTGGTTTTGGCCAACCAAAAGCAAAATTTTCGGTTTGTGAAATTCCCAATTGAAACCGACCGAAATAATTGGAAATCGATCGGTTTCGGTTGTATTTCGGTTTCGGTGGTTTCGGTCGGTTTTCGGTTTCAGTCAACATCACAGATTCACAGTCACAAAAAGAAAAAAAACAACTCAACATCACATGGGGTTATCGATTTTTTCAATAAGAAAATAACACCACAAAATCACAATCACAGTCTTATAAAAAAAAAAAAATCACAATCACAGATTCACAGAAAATAGCATTGATTCAGTATTAAACAAAACTCAAAATACAAAAAAGAGAGAGGGTTATCAAAAAATGTCACCGTGAGAAATTGAGAATGAAAAGATCAAGCCTGCGTGGGGAGGCCGACGTGTGGAGGTGGTGACAGAAGCCATTCGTCTGGAGGTGGTGACAGAAGCCATTCGTCTGGAGGTGGCGACAGAGGTAGATCGAGGCGGCAGCAAAGGTAGATTCGTGTGGAGGCCGGCGTGTGAAGGCAGCGACAAAGGCAGATCAAGGCAACGACAGAGACAGGTTAGTGTGGAGACGGCACAGAGGCAGATTTGCGTGGAAGCCGGCGTGGAGTGGAGGCTGTGAGAGGAGACTGTGAGAGCTTAGAGGGACTAGAGTGGAGGCTGAGAGTGAGGGTGAGAATTGAGAACGTGTGGGCTGTAGGGTTTTTTTTTGTTTTTATAGTTTAATTAGATATCTAATTAGAAATTAGTTTAATTATAGTTACTCAATCTAATGATAAAATGAAAACATGAAAACATGAAATGTAGAGGCCGGATCATATTTAGCAAAGAAAGGCCCAAATGTTTTTAAACAAAATGAAAAGCCCAAATATGTATAGGAGGCCCAAATATTTATAAAATTTATATTCTATATAAAATATATTATAATATGATTCAGTTTGGTTCGATTGGTTCGGTTCATTTAAACCTACAATCGAAAACGGAACCGAATATTTTTGGTTTTAAAAATTCAAAACCGAAACCGAAACCGAACCGAAAATTTGGAAACGATTTGGTCGGTTTCAGCCAGTTCATTCGGTTCGTCGGTTTTTTGCACACCCCTAGGGTAAGGTGGGATTCCACCAACCTTATTTCTCGTTGAAGTCCAAATACGAAAGCACCAACTTTAATACCGGAACTTTGTCTGCCCATGTGTTTTTATGCTCATTTATTACAAATATATTATTGATCAAAATCACTTTACGTCTATATCATTCATTGTACGATGTATATATGTATATATATATTTGGTAGATTTCAATTCAATTTTCCAATATTTAATTTTTATATGTTGTTCATCAAGAATAATTACAACATGGCCGTAATTACTTTAATTTATCACTAAGCTAGTGTGTTATATCTATAAGGCATGGCATATCTTACAATATATTGGAAGCACTCAAGGCTATATGATTCTCCGCTTCTCATATGAACATAGGCAGCAAAAATAACTAAGTTGGAGAAATTTTCGTTAGATTAATCGATTAGACATCATAACACTTGGACCGTTTTTGATAGAATGAAGCATATTGCACGTGAAAACCAAACTTTTTAAGAACATAAAAACGTGGAGATATAAATTTTTTTTTTTTTAAATTAATCATCATCATAGTAACGAGGTACTAATTAACTAAACCAGTAGTTCATGGTAGTGGGATTAATTTAGCTTTTTATGGTAGCTAATTGAAAGTCAGGGTGGGATCAGGTGCATTATGTCAAACCCAAAAGCTCAGGTAAATGGCAACCAAAGCTTATTGCTATTTAACTATTTAATATTTTGTATCTAAAACCATTTGCTTCCTTGTGCTTACAGAATTTGACACCAAAAGAGTTGCAAAAAAGTAAGTTTTCAGTCTAAAATTTTTTAGCATGCTTTTTCCATCATGATTTCTTAATCCAGAACTTCATAAAGTTCATATAATCTGTTATCATTGTAACCTTTTTATTTTGTAGTATAGGGAGTGGGTAAGGGTTTTTTGGTAATAACTTATTTATCTTGTAATCATCTTCTGTTGCTGGATAAGGAAACCGATTTTCATTGGAATCAACTTTGTTATCTGAATCTCTAGCATTTATTAACAACCACAAAAGAAAATGAATTGGGTAGATGTTTGTATGTGCTTTGTTTGTGTAAAACATTAAATTAATGGATTAGTTAAATGTCAAATCCATAGAAACGTTCCTTATACCTTGTGTACAAGTTACTCACTTTCTGAGTTTGATGGGGTAACTTAGAACATTTTGCATTTTTCTCAGTGATATAGTGAATGACTAACCTGGCTCTAGCTACTCTCATGGCATGTAGTCTTGTGAGCCAGGAGTGATTGTCAGTGTTACTTATGCATCTTATGCATCACATTTCATAGTCTAGTATTGGCAAGCAAAAAAAAAATACTGAAATCATCTGTCCTTCCCTCTCCCCCAATACCCACATCAACCCAACTTCCTAAGTACCCATAGGTATGCAATCATTTACTTGCAAGACCTTTCGTACAGTTGTACAATCTATCAACCAATTGAGCAAGAGATCACTTTCATCTTTTGTTACATGTTTGAATGCATTACAATGTGTAGACAGTGAATATGATTTTTATGGCATCTTTACATTTAATCATTTAAATTTTAATGAATAGACCCTTTTAAAGCCAATGAGCTATAGCTCAACTGGTACTTCATCCTCCCATACTGGGTGCGTGTGTAACTAGGAAACTTGCATGATCTGAATTCCAAGTTGTGGTTAGGAGGCAAAGTTTATTATTAGTACTCCGCAGGTTAAATATCTGTATTTATAGCACCAGTGTTTGATAAGTTGCAAGGTTTTGTGTATGTGTCCTAATAACAACAGCTTTCGACTGTGTTCTATTAGAATTCTTAACCTTTGACTCAGCAAAAAGGACTTGAGTATGTGCTGTCTTTGTGACATCTCTTCATTGACAAGGGATTTGTGTTGCAGGTTATATAAGACCCGTGCTGTGTTCAAACTTGCCGCCGCGAGCGTTCACACAACCAGCAAAGTGGTTATAAGGGCTCTCTAAATATGGCTATTCCATAGTTGTGAACCATATGATTACAATTGGATATACTAATGCTGGCCTCTTGCGTGTGTACAGAAATATCAACTTTATGATTCAACACTTCCTGTCAATTGTGGTTATTTTGTTTGTACATAATTGTGAACAGCATTTGCCTTTTAAACCAGTGTACTCCTTCAATAACTTCTTGTTTCAATTGATCTCTAGCCCAACACCACCGCC
>NW_027070058.1:187262-266655 GCF_002906115.3 Quercus suber
TAATTAAAAATACATCTACTTGTAGAAGAGTAAGATTATGTTTCTGGAGTCTTTCTCTTAAGATTGGAAGCTGAGGCAACATCTGACTGGGCCTGACCAAATACTGACCTGCATGATGTCCAAAGCCACAACTATAATCAAGAGAGGCAAATCAATGATAGAACTAACCTCTCAAAAATGCAAAGCAATTATTATTTGTTTTTCCCAAAATAACCATTTGGCAAATTAATGATGTCCAAGGCAGAAGTAATTTGATTCATCTAGAAAACTGTTTTTTTGACACCAAAGATCAAGAGTAGCAATCTACAGTGACTGTTTTATCTTTTCTTTCTTTTTATTTTTGGCTAAGTTTGCACCAAAAACCCAACCACTGATTCATTTTAACTTACCTTCAGGTTGTAAAGCATTTCTTCCTGCAATGAAGTCATGGTATTTTTTCCGTTCATGTTGTCATCAACCTTACTCACTTTATCATGCAGTTCCACAGTGGCATAACTAAATAATATACTAACAAATTCTCCTGTCCCCATCTCAAACCCTTGAAAAAAGCTCAACGTAGAAATTCATCACAAACTGTAATAGGCTTCACCATCCAACTACTGGCAACCCCCATATCCTATTTGGAGAGCAGAAAAGATTGCTCACTCCCTTGAACCCTCAAGTCTGATGATTCAAGACCATATCTCAGGCTTAATCAGAAAGATAGCCTTTTGCGATAGTATTAAGGACATCCTCATAGCAAAAAATTCTTTTAGTTTCTTTGTGATTTTATACTTAGTCTAGTAAACTATCACTTTTCCAGAAAGTTTAAATTGTTAGGAAATGGTGAATTTAATTACTTGACCATTACTCTAACAACTACCAATAGGTTTAGTTTGATTATAAGTGGTGACACTATTGTAAGCAGCATGTCATAAACATCATAATACAACTTAAAAGATGATATATCTACTCACCCACAGGTTGAACATTTCTTGTGATGCTTACAGAATATGGACAAGCATACAGAACATATGTAGCCCATGTCTATTGTCTTTTTATGGCAAAAGCACCTGCAAGTTTCATAGTCTCAATAAGGTGCAAGGAATTCAAAAGGTTGGGTGTATGAGTGTGCATGTATGCTAAATTTTTGCTAATACATATTACATATGGGGAAACAAATTAAGCTTTTTACTGCTTCAAAGTGATAGCAAATGAGATTGAAGGCTTTGCTTTGTTTAAGAAAATAGCCTATCATGACGGATATTAGTAACCCAAGGGTTGTTTCATCACTTCCTATGGTCTTATGGAAGATGTTATATTGTGACATTCTAGTACGTTAGCTGTATCCACTATTATTAGACACCCAAACAACTCATCAATCTAGATCCAAGTAAAGTTGAGAACTACCCTCTAATGTTTATCAAGGGATAATCACAGTTGTAGCGCGCGTGCGCACACACAATAATTTATCAAATTAAGGTCAGTTGTAGCACAGGCAGTATATTCAAGGGATAATCACAGTTGCTAAAAAACAGTAATTGATGCAGCTCCCTTCACCAGTATATAGAGTAGATCAGCAATAAAACATAAAGCTATGACTTTGGTATTTCAAAAAGTAAAAATCCAGAAGAACAGAGGTCATGAAACAACAACATAAAGAGACACATGAAAGACTAAGAGTATTGACTTACGAGGCACGGAAGTCAACACCAACAGACTTAGGAAGCTGTAGGAAGGTTCGAGAATGCAAATCAGTTGCAAAAACCGTCTGCATGAAACAACAAACAAAAGTTAGAAAGAGTGACATAATAGAAAAAAGGATAATCATACATACATGACAGGCCAAAGAGATCAAATGCAACAAACAAAAGTGTCAGAAAATATATATCACTAATAGTAAAGGCAGATCTTCAATAAGACAAAAGAAAGCCACCTTCATCAATACCTTTTTATATAAAATCTGAATGAAGTTTGGTATTCAGAAGCAAAATATCAAAGTTATTAAAGGTCCACCAAGTTCTTGCTAGATTTTCTGATTCAAACCAAATCAATTATGTTGAACCTAACAATAAATATTCACTTCTAATCTGAAGAGTTCTAGAAGTTCTGAACCAAATACCGAAACAGCAGAAAATAAAAGTTGCCATGGTTGATTTAATATGTACAAGAATATCATTGAGGTATAAGATGCTAACAGGGCTTAAATAATGCTTTTGGTCTGTTCTCGTGCCAATATGTTTGAGATGCTTGATAGCTGTAATTTGTGTGCTTAATGTTGGTATACATTAAGCACATGGGTAAATGTTCTCTTTTGTATACATCTTGTGTGCATGGGTTGTGCCCCTTTGCATTTAATCACTGAAGTATTTACTTATCCGGAAAAGATTAATAAATAAAAATCCCAAACTATCCACAGCACTGATAGAAAAGCGCAGCCAACCGCCCCACATCACAACACAAACAGAACCCCAACCACCACCAGCAATCCAAATAGTCCCAAATGTCGTCAATCAATCAGCCACATATAGTGAGAATGAACTTGCTGCCATAACCCCAATCCTAGGCATTGGTCACAACAAGTCAAGGCCACCTTAGCTGTGATTGCCATGTTTATTCAGTCCACACTGTTGCTGCCAAACTCCCTAGCCGTGAACATGCTCACCAAACCACCAGCTTGAAGCTCTGTCATCAACCCATTGCTCTGCCATCAACTTTACCCACAAAGGGTCTTTTCGTCACACATCCCAAACCAGCATGAAGCTTTGTCATCAACCCATCGCTCTGCCATCAACTTTGACCACAAAGGGTCTTTTTGTCACACATCCCAAACATCTCCAAGCGCTGTTGAGACAAGCTGGCGCCAACAAAGCCTACAGTGGAGGCCAACTTGCAGCTGCCACCACCAAGCCCTTCAACCTGGTTTTCTAAAGTTTAAAACAACACCACTTGGTTTTCTAAGGATTACAACCCAACCCATTAAAGAACCCTACAAGCTCTTCAACCCAACACCTTTACTATTAAAAGAGAGAAGAAGAAAAAAGTCCCAGCCAGTCCAAGGTTCACAATCCATCTCGTGCCACCATGAGCCACTCTTGATGAGGTTCCCACCTAGGGTGAGTTGCTGCAAACAATGAATTGGACATATTAATTCTAACTGATTGATTTTTATTTTCATATCTTCTGTATTTTGAGTTTATTTTCTTTCCATGTTGAATCTAACTATAAGAGTTTATTAAAAACACCTTGGACTCACTATTGTAAATAGTTGATGAATTGATTTATAAAACCTGGGTTGGAAGTTTTCTTCCAGTGCTTGGTAGTGATTCCAATCAACCATAGGTGGTGATTTGTAGGTTATATTTTCTTTTTTCATTACTTGGCGGTGATTCCTAGGTCCATCTTTTTGTTTCCTCAAACATGAGTCCCTTTTTGAGTGTTCATTGTCATGACACCATTATCCTTCAACAGCAACAAAAATCTCAAGATCTCACTCTTGTGCAGGCTTCATACCCCATTGTAATTGAGCCAGATATGAGATATTACCTAGAATTCAAGTATCAGTTATCCAAACAACCTATGAAGAACCAAAAAAAGAGCAGGCCACATTGAGCAAGAAACAATGTCTGTTTTGAAACATAATTTGAACAAACCATGTCCAAGTCTTTCCCGTTGGAGCTACACAAGTTTGGCCAACCCGAGCTTAAGATATGCACAGGCCAAGTGATATGATAGTAAACTCACTAATTCGGCACCAGTATTAGATTTTATTTCAGGTTTCATGAACCAAGTTATTTGAAAATGCAATGGTTCTTTTGAAATGCTCTCAACAATATACACATCAAGATATAAAATTTTTCAAAGCATTACAGAACATTATAACCAATGCCGATTTTAAGTTAACCTACTACCAGTTAACCATGAGTAGATCATGTAGCCCCGGTTTTTGATAGACAGGAAAATCAACATAAGCAAGGAATTTTTTCAAAGCATCACAGAACATTATAACTAGTGCCAATTTTAACCTATGACCAGTTAACGATGTGTAGATCATGTATCCCCGTTTTGATAGACAGGAAAATCAACATAAGCAAGGTAACAGAGTTGTAAAGAACACTGTATATTTGTCATATGTCGTGCCTCTCAATTGATGGAGTCTAATTTGCATTTGCAGTGACTTTTCTGAGTTGTAATCAGCAATATACATAATCAGGAAAGTAAGCTCTTTCAAATGTTCATCAGATTATTGGAAAATTTAGCAACGGACAGACAGAATTGTACTGTTTATCTTGAAGATAATGCAATTTGAGCTTCCCCTTTATATACTTCATGTTATAGTCCAAATAGTCTTAAAATTTGCCAAGCATATCCCATAATATTTTAAAATAAATTATGAAGTTCGTACAGGACAAGCAAGCTCAATCAGCAGAGAACAAGATACAGGGCTACAAATTGAAAGAACTTTGCCAAAATTATACACAACCTACCGAGAGATATTGAAAGAGCCCATCCAGTTGCTGGGGTTTCTGATACACACCACCAGTTATGTAAGAAGCCTGTTGTTCACAAACATTAAAAGCAATCACTGAAATAAACAGAGGGCTGATGCTAATAATAACTCATGTCTGGCAAATGTGTGCTAAAGACAAAGTACCTGCTGTAGGAAGGCAGAATTGTTAGAACCTATATAACAAGAATCTATAGGAACCTGCAAAAGGAGCACATTGATTTCACATGAGACATCTTTAACTTGAAAACAAAAATGATAATTCAATCTATTAAAAGATGTTAAGGATCAAAAATCTTATAAGAGGACTTTTGTACTCTCCCAATGTACCTAAAGCAATCATAACCTACATGCTACTAGTATGCATACAGTTTAAAAAAGAAATCTAAACTCGACATCCAATTAGCATGGCAGTAACCTTTTCAACAAAGCTTGAGTTACTTTGATAGACAGACAATTTAATAAGCCATCATATATCTCACACAGCATTGAAAAAACATGAAATTACATACCCTAATGTTGTTGACACATTTCAGCACTCGCTGATAGTAGCTTTTTCCCACTCAGAGTGTTAAAACATGTCAAAAAGGGTTTAACAAAACCGAATGATGACCAACATTTTCCTTTAAAGGCTAAATTGTCAGACAAAGAAGCTGAATGTTTAACAATCAATAGGCCCACTTTTCAACTTTTAGACTCCTGGTTCACACAGCCATATTGCAAGTGTATATTTATAGGGGATGTCTCAACCATGGGGTACAATCTTATTTGATACACCCAATATTTCACATGGACCCAAGAGAACATTGTTATGTGTCAAGATTATCCCGTCTCAAATGCCTAAATCAAATTTATGGCCCTTTTATTTATTTATTAATTTTTTTCATTTCAAAATAATGATAAAATTCAAGTCCTCACCACATCGTTAAGATGAGATTTGCAGATACTTCACTTACTATTATGACTACGGAAAAGGACATAAATAAATAAAACAAACTAAATCTTGTAATAAACTACCATTGGTAGTGAACCTTGCATTTTGGTTGCTTAGCTCGATTCAAAATTAAAGGTTTTGAATAGCGTTTGAATTTGTTCAATTCATCAGCACTGTCAACAGAGCCAAGTCGAAAGTACAAACAGGTTACGAAGAAAATGAACAAAAACCTGAGAGAAACAGGGAGAAAGTACACATGTACAAAGAGGACTAATAAGCAGGTGATTTGAAAGGGAATTGAAGAAATTTTTGTAAGTTGGAATTCAAAGTTGAAATTTTTGCTCTCACTTGGGTGGTCACAAGTTGGAAATTTTTGAAAGGGAATTAATAAGCAGGTGATCCAAAGAGGATAAAGGCAAAAAAATTGACAAGGGGATAAAACAAAGTAGGCTAACAGGAGAGGTTAGAGAACTTGGTTAAAACAAGGTGTTTTGAGGAACTCATGTGAGTCGGAGTTTATTACAAAGCAGTTTAAAACAGTGGATGCCATGTTGGCAGGGAGAAGGACAGGAAAAATTTAACAATCAAGACCTGAGTGGTTGAAGCACAAACAGAAGATTGTCAAACTTATGTTAGATAGTAAACTGGATGCGACTCTTATTGATGATCATTATTCTCAGAACACACACCAATTTATGGTACTTGGTAACTAAATATTCTTTAATGAGTATGGAAATAATGCAAATGCATGGTAATCAGCCACAATTCTCATTCCAAAGTAACATTTACATAGGATGGTAAATCACAATTATTTTATAGAACTATGGCAAAATGAACTACATTTGCCACCTAATTCTTGTCCATCTATAGCAAAATGCATAGTATAGCTTTCATGCTTAACAACCGAACAATAATAACAACTTAGTGACTATGATTTTGATTATTCCTGAATATGCTCCACATATAATAGCCAATTTTTCATACTAAATGTTTGGGGACCCAAAACCAGAGCCATTTATGGTACAAGTTAACATTATAAGATATCAAACTAGAATTCCTAGAAGCATTCTCAACCTTCATTGGAATTGAAGGGAAATTGAATGAAAGACACCAGACTACTTCCAAATACTGATCCAGCCATTCGTAGTCCAAAAATTAGTTTGTTGTAAAGAGATTGTTAAAAAGACATGTTAAAAGCTTAAACTGCATACCATTGAACGCTGTGCTGAGAATATTGAATTCATGATTGCAACATATCTGGAGAAGGGGAGAAAAAATTTCAGAGTAAAAGCTCAACCAAGCAGTACAAAAAATATAACATAATAATAAAATACTTCCAAAGATTATAAAGAACATACTGTTCTGGCCCATCTGACGATCCCTGCACACATAAAATCTGCTCCCATATGTTAGTAACTTTACCAGAGAAATATAATATTAAGTTCATGAAAATCCTACAAGAATGAGATAAAATGATGAAACATCAAATAAAGATAAAAATAGAAATACAAACAAAACCCACAGAAGGTTGGCTCTAAGAAACAGAAGCAATGCGTATGCATATATATATATATATATCATCTATAAATTGGCATTGCCCATTGCTCTAATCAGGCCAGCAACATAAATCAATCTGGATGATAATTCACATGAGTTTGGTAAAATATATGTCAACTTTGGATGATAACAAAAGCTGTTTAAGTATCATATCACCAAGAACATCACCACAGGTCAACATTCGTAATAAATCAAAAGAGTTTGTAGAACCAAAAAAGAAAAAATTCTGTTTAAGGTCTTAATGGCGCACACATTCAATGGAATATCATTCATTGCCAATAATTACACTTTTTAGTGCATCAATGACCAGCATCATCTTTATATAAAATTTTGCAAAGGCAGTAAAGAAGGAAACATAAGAAAAACACTATAGGAATTGGTATCACTAACCCATTAGTTTGTGGATTACTATAGGAATCAGTATTACTATAGTTTTTAGTTTTTACAAACCTGAAAAAGGCTGTAGTAGCTATTAACATATCACATATTTTCTAAACTTGTTTTGTCAAATAACAAGATTATTATAGCATATGCATATCATCTTGGAAAACAAAATCCCACAGCTCCATGATACATGGGCAGTTAAATGAACAAAATAAATATCAGTATCCCAACTTAGCAAAAACCATAAGAATTAAAAATATGAAAACTCACTCGAGGATGTGGATGGAGTGGTCCTGAACGAAAAACTCTCTGTGTATCTATTCATGGAATGAATGAAGTGAAGCGAAAACACTCCATTGTATTTATACACACAGAATTGACAAAAGCTGCATCATTATAAGGATTAGGATTAGGATTAGGATACAACAAAGAGCCATGGACAAGGAGCCTGATAGCAGCGAAGATGTAGTGGTGGGTGGTAGAGACTGTGACTGTGACTGTGACTGTTGCTTATTCAATTGCTCATCCCTGGTGACAAAGTCTTCCAATTTCTTCAACAACTCGGAGCAAAGAGCCGGGAGCTTTCCGTTCTCGATGCCGGGGTTGGTCGACAAAGAGGAATCGTAGACGTAGTCGCAGGAATTGCATCCCGTAGCGATCACTACGATTTGGTTGATTTGGTTGAGAAGCAGAATCGAGTTCAAAAACGAAAGCACCTGCAGAAGAAGACCAATCAAAGTTATTTTAGAGAGAGAGAGAGAGAGAGTTAGGGTTTAGGAGAGAGAGCCAGAAAGAAAGTACGTGAGAGAGGAACTTGGAGAAAGGGAGAGAGGAAGTGCTCCAGAAGAAAGGGTTTGTGTCCAATAGAACCACTAGCAGGCTGACGTCATCTGCAAAATTAACAAAAACATCAATGAGAAGAAGAAGAAGAAGAAAGTAGAGAGAGAGAGAGAGACCTGCGTAGAGCTTTGTAGGAGCGGAGGGCATGGCTGATTTTGATTAAGTAAGTAGGAGAAGCTAAGAATTGATTTTTGATTTCGCGGGAACCTTTGAGGCTACAAATGGGGACTCTGCAGACCACCCCACCGGACACCACTTAAACTGCCAACCCCTTTCCCTTTCCCACTCAGGATGATGGAGAGTAACCTAAGATAATTCGATAAGAATCAGAATTGCTTCACGTTTGAGACGCAGGAATTGCATCCCGTAGCGATCACTACGATTTGGTTGATTTGGTTGAGAAGCAGAATCGAGTTCAAAAACGAAAGCACCTGCAGAAGAAGACCAATCAAAGTTATTTTAGAGAGAGAGAGAGAGAGAGTTAGGGTTTAGGAGAGAGAGCCAGAAAGAAAGTACGTGAGAGAGGAACTTGGAGAAAGGGAGAGAGGAAGTGCTCCAGAAGAAAGGGTTTGTGTCCAATAGAACCACTAGCAGGCTGACGTCATCTGCAAAATTAACAAAAACATCAATGAGAAGAAGAAGAAGAAGAAAGTAGAGAGAGAGAGAGAGAGAGAGAGACCTGCGTAGAGCTTTGTAGGAGCGGAGGGCATGGCTGATTTTGATTAAGTAAGTAGGAGAAGCTAAGAATTGATTTTTGATTTCGCGGGAACCTTTGAGGCTACAAATGGGGACTCTGCAGACCACCCCACCGGACACCACTTAAACTGCCAACCCCTTTCCCTTTCCCACTCAGGATGATGGAGAGTAACCTAAGATAATTCGATAAGAATCAGAATTGCTTCACGTTTGAGGTAACAAAATTAATATTAGTATAAATAATTAAAAGAAAATGACATATCAATTAAATAAACACCGGTATAATATCAAGACCTTTAAAAAAATATTCTTGCATAAAAGAGTGGTTTGGTAATTTTACTTTCGGTTAGTAATATACAGGCAAAAATACATTATTGTTTCCTAAAGTTTCCCTTAAACCCATTTGGTTCCTAAAGTTTCAAAGCTCATTTTGTTCTTAAAATTTCAAGTGGCATTATTGAAAATAAAATTATATATATATATATATATCTCCCTCTCTCTCTCTCTCTCTTAAGTCGAAAAATATAGCCACCCCAAGGCTTAATAGGTGTTTCCAACTCATATTAACGCCAAAGAAAAGACTACCTAAGGATTTCAATGAGAACATGCTTGAAAATTCTTAAGATTTTTTCAATATGCATTGAAAGATGCATCACTAGCCTTTCTCATTGCTTATGTGAGCGAGTAGTGGATTTGACTCCTGAACTTTATATGAATCATCAAGAAAGCTCAATAAATTCACATGACATGATAATTTTAGCTTACATGCATGGCATGAGAGCAAAAAGAACCCCAACACATTGACATGAAAAATTCAGCTTTCTTTTTTTTCATTTTCATTTTTTGGTAAAAGAGAGCTGCATTTAGAAAACTAAGGAACAAACATAGTCTTAGGACACTTCCCGTTTAAATACAGACCATTAAACACAGCTAAGAAAACATCAACAACGTCCACAGGCAGACAACTAAAAAGATTAAACTGATTTTCTTGGGCAGCTCGTATCCTAGCCAGCTTGTCAGCAGTCCTGTTCGCTTCTCGAATGCAATGTTTAAACCGAATTGGTGAATTTGGGTAGCTAGTAGCCCGCAATCATCCACCAAAGGGGAAGCCAAACTGTTAAAGCAATTTGAAGTAGACAAAACATTAATAATCGATTTAGCATCTAACTCAACTTCAATAGCATTAAAATTTCTATTTATGCAGAGTAAGAGCCCATCCCGTAGAGCCCATAATTCAACTATATACCTAGAAGTAATGCCTATATTCCTCACAAACCCCATGATCCAAGCACCTTCAATATCACGAATAACTCCTCCTCCTCCCGCTAGCACTGGTTTACCAAGTGATGATCCATCCGTATTCAACTTAACCCATCCATGGGCTAGTTTTTCCCATCGAATCTGCTTCACAGCTAGGTGGGTAAGGGTTTTTGGGGAGTAAGCACAGAAGAAAATTTCCATTGCTCTCTGCACTACCTCTTTAGCTATTATGTGTTGGTTCTTTTACACTTCAATACCATATAAGAGTTTTGATGAGTGAATAAAATGCATTAATTTCATTGTGCAAAACTAATCCATATATATACAAGGAAAAGAGCTACTAACTGAGCCTAACTAACTTCCCAATCTATCCGAATCTTCCCCCCAAAATTGGTTATGCAAATACACCAATCACCAAACAACACATGTCTATAATTAATAAAAACTAACCATACCACATCCTAAACTACAACTAGCATAGCAAATAGAAAGACTAAACTACAGTCATTTATGCAAAAGCTAACAACAGCTTGTCCTTCCAATACTCTATTTCTGCAACTTCAGTCTAAGTCTCATCCCAGCTTCTTTGCTAACTTGACATCAACTTCTCAAATTTGCTTCCATCGACCTGAACCTACTAATATACCACCCGATTCCTATTGTTCCAGATAGTCCAAAGTCCAAATAGTAAATGAAAACATTACATTCCAAGGAATAGTGCACCAAGACCTTGCCTTAATAGTAGCACAATTAGTTGACAACCATTCGTCGAAGTCTTAAGTGACAAAGGAACAACTAATTGTGGAGATTGCCAGCTAGATCCATACGGGTTTTTTGACTAGGCAATCTCGAAGGGCATGAGAAATTGATTAAATGTTAGCTTGGCAAAGAGGGCAGGTAACATCAATATTCATGCCTCTTGATGCTGGACATTCTCTAACACCAATGCTGTTATGACAACACTTCCAAAGGAAAGTTTGAACTCTTGGAAGGATTTTTAGGTCCCAGCCCCATTTTCCATGGAAAAGATCAAGAGAACCCAACACTGTTGCAATCCTATTCGCACTTGTTAGATCAAAGTCCCCATGTTTTGGCCCCATCCAAGTCAACCTGTCTTGGTTCCTTGAAGCTATAGCAAACGAGGTTGCTATAGTTAATTGCTATAGCAATTGGTTGAAAATTTTAGCTTTCACAAAGCCAAATTTGTTGCCAAAGTTAATCTCAACTCTTTATCCTAAATTTTTAATGGAACAGTTCCAAATTTACATCAATTGCATTTAGTATCTTAAAATAAATAAGGCATAAATGCACTTTTAGTTCCTACATTTTGACTTTTTTTCATTTTGGTCCCTATATTTTCATTTTACCACTTTTAGTCCCTAAACCAATTAACGCGTGACATTTAAGTCCTTACTGTCACCTAACTAACAGAAAATGCTGACATGGCTAACGACACAGTAAAATAATAATTAAAAAATCTATTTTGACATTAAAAAATTGCCACGTTAGCATCTAAATAAAAAAAGTTTTAATTTATTAATTTTAATTAAATGAAAAAAAAATTAAATCCCAAAAATCAAACCTAGAAACCTATAGATTGTGTGATGTAATTGAGTGTGGTGTGCAAGAACTTGTGCTTCATGTTCTTCCCATATCCAAGAACAATCAAACCCAGAACAAGAGCACAATCAAACCCAGAACAATGCAAAATTTCATACAAAATCCCTATCCTCTACCAAACCTCCAGAACATGAAAAAATCATCAAACCCAAACCCACATGAGAAAACCAACCCAGAAAAATCATCAAACCTCCAACCCAGAAAAATGTCAAACCCAGAAACCTCCAACCCAGAACATGAACTTCATTCTTCATGTTCTTCTCCAAATCAAGACAAACCCAATTGACTAACCCATTCAAAATCAATCTCAGCACAAAAAATTCCAACACAATCAACATTGAAACCTCTAGGAAAACAAACCCATAAATCTAGAAAAATATACAAATCTGCATAAAAAATAAAATAAAAACAAACAAACCCAGAACAGTTTGGACAAAATCTCAGAACACAAACAAACTCAGAACACATACAAACCTAGAATATTAAGGAAAAAAAAAAAAAAAAAAAACACAAACACAAACAAACCCAAAATTCGCCATCAACAACACCAAATCCGTTGTCAACAAACCCAAATCCACCATCAACATCACCGAATCCACCATCAACAAACCCAAATCCGCCATCAACAACACAAAAGCACCAATATTCTCCACCTTCCTTTTCCGACGAAAAACTCCTCATGCAAAGCGACCTCGACCACTCCGATCCGGGGCTCCAACGCCATCATTCTCTCTCAACCAGGTCGAGTTCATTTTTCCAATGAAATCCATTATTGCCATCGTTTTCTCCGCATCAAGAGAGAACCTTGATCTGTTGCCCCACAAACCCAGGGCCACCCACAACACCACAACCCCACACTAATGTCCACCATGACAACCCAAAATCTCAAATCGACCACCACCAAAACCCAAATCGCAACCTACACGTCTCGCTCCTCAAAACCCATACCCAAATCAGTCATGCTCCTCCTCCACAAATCAAAATCCAAACCCATAGATTGGCTTTGCTGGCAATAGATCGGAGATGTTGGAGGTGGGTATGGCTTTGCCGACATGAGGAAGATTTTACCTTAGTGGATTAGGTACATGCAAGAACAAGATTGGCCATGTTTGATAGAGAAATTTTCAATTTCAAGCTTTCAGATGTGAACACAAAATATCTTGCAGAAAGAGGTTACAAGACTTATAAATGAAGTGACTTTCTCAATACCGAGATTGAAAAAAAGAAGCGTTTCTCTTGTCAATGATCAAGTTGAGGCAAAGAATCAAATCTGTGGACTTTGATGGCTTTGCAGACAAGGAAAACTAGGATTAGACTTCAAACCCAGATGGAATTCGACACCAAAAATGGGACTCAGCATAGACAACCAAAAAATGTGAAGACTTTACACTAATTTGAGATTCAAATTTGGAAGGTCTTAGCTTTTTTCGTACTAAATAGAGTAAAGAAAACAAAATATAAGGAAATTACAGACTAATCTGGATTTGAGAAGTCCTGAGATTGAGTTTAATTTTTCTGAGCCTTGGGATTGAGTTTAATTTTTTTTTTTAATTTATTTTCTTTTTTTAGTTTAAATTGCAAAATGCCAAATAATATTTTTTTTAAATAATATTTTAATCGCCACATCAGTGTCACGTCAATGCCACGTCAGCTAATAGGGTGTTTCGTTTGCCACCTCAGCTTTTCCTGTTAGTTGGCTGACGATAAGGAATTAAATGTCATATGTTAATTGGTTTAGGGACTAAAAGTGGTAAAAATAAAATGTATAAACTAAAATAAAAATCGAATCAAAATGTAGGGACTAAAAGTGCATTTACGCCAATAAACAAACAAATAAATAAGTAATAAAAAATTGAAAGATGTTATATTCAAAATCTGTGATGATAATGAAAAAGTGTAATTAAATAAGTTGATGAAAGTGATGAGTCAAATTAAGTGTTCAACCAATTCATTGCAATGCTTACTTGGTAGCACAATGTCAAGATTTCCAATATATAATTTTGATCATTTGAATTTTTGATTAAATGTTGAATTCACGGTATAAAGTAATATTGAATGTGGCCCTCCAATTCTTTAATGATGATAAAAGACAATGTGTAAGGACAAATTACAACACAATATTGCCAAGAGTCTTGCAACTCAACTGGAATCTTTTGTCATTTCTAACAGAAACATTTAGAGTTCAAATCCCCTTTCCTCCATTGTATATTGAATTATCCACAAAAAAAAGAAAAAAAAAAAAAAAGACAATGCAATATCAAAAAAACAAAGTGATTTTCCTATTAAAAAAAAAAAAAAAAAAAAAAAAAAAAAAGACAATGCAATATCAAAAAAACAAAGTGATTTTCCTATTAAAAAAAAAAAAAAAAAACAAAGTGATCTTATCTAAGGTGTCTCTAGCATGTCACACAAGAAGACAATACGATCTTATCTAATGTGATCTTTTAGGATAGATAATATGACCATCTTCGACAAAAATGTTTCAAATTTTTTTAAGGAATCAAAATATCCAATGTTTTAAAAAAAAATTTCTTTGTAATCATTTGTATAATATTTTCTTATAGAATTTTATAAATCATGTGATGAAACTAAAGTTTTCTCTTCCACACATTATTCACACTAGTTGATCCGGTTCTCCAACACATGTACAAAAGGATTGAGTAACTACACATAATAATAACCATTACATTCAGTTCCAGATTATGATAACGACAATTCCCTTCTTCCTCTTCCTCTAATAAGGCCACTAAACTATCTATTTCATTTCACAAACTTACCATTCATTCCCTAAAACACGCATACTATGGAATCATGACAGCAATACATGACATAAAGGATCTGATGAAAGGAACTCATGAATTTGGAACTCTAGTAAGCCACCCAAGTCCTTCAAAACAGTTCTTCTGTTGGCATACTTACTAGTCAAACAAGCACACAAAGTCTGACAACTACCTCCAGAACCTCAGTATGGGCATATCATCATTTTGCAAGAATAGTTTTTACTGCAAGAGCAGCAATCTGTATCTAACGGATTGGATGCTACACTTGTTCTACAAATCCTTTTCTTAATAGGTTTTTCTTTTTCTTCTGGCTCTACCCAATCATCATCATCCAAATCATCCAAATATTCTAATTTAGATGTATCCATGTCTTCCAATCTAGTGGAGCTCTTGTAGCCCTAAAATCATGTATAGAATAATTCAGCCAAAAAAAAAAAAAAAAGCAAACAGTTTTTGGATATATTACTCATGGCCAGATTAGAGGAACCATAAAAGGCATGGATCACACTGAGCCATGCACTTACCAGTGACTCCGCTCGATGTATAAGTTCTGCTTTTTCCATCTCCAACTTTATAACATTTTCCTTCAAATCTCTTATTTCTGAGTCCTTTTCTCTACAGTCAATGCAACTTTTTGTAGACATAGAAGCTTTTTCTATTTTTCGTTGCAAAACCTAGCATGTAATTAAAAAAAAAAAGTATGAAATAACAGTGAAGGCCCAACACCTAAGCATATTAAAGGTAACACACAATGATGATAAAAACGACAGCCAACTATACACAGGCAACTTTGTTACACAAATATCTGCTTTTTTATTATATTTAATATCTTCAATTTATATTGTTTTGATTTTTTAAGCAACCAACTAGAGAGAAATCACCTAGTTTCAGTATGCTACACTCAATGATAATGTGGTTACCAAAACAATTCTTGGACAGCAAATTAATAATGGGGAAAAATTTCTTTCTAGGAAAGAATATGTATGTATAGTTATCAATCTATGTATACATACATACATTGATATATGTATGTATAGTTACACTCTACCATATCCATGACCAGACCTTAAGAAAGATGGGATCTAAGAGGCCTACAAACACAGTTCAACAATAGATTAAACCAATAAAGTATGTTGAGAGAATACTTACAACTGCCTTATCTGAATGTTGCGAGCATGATTTGCATACTTCAATGTGTTCAGGGTTTCCTTACGATTTAAGTCGGCTAGACTTACACAAGCTTCAATCAATACAAACACTACATCAGAAAATGTCTATTACATCAAGAATTAATACAACAAAATATGTATATAGTAGTTTTAGATAAAATATCGCATCTACAAGTTAAAATGGATGCAATAGTAATTTAAAAGTGTTAAACTATTGCATCAACAATAATAAGTTGCAAGAACTTATAATTTTCAGCTGCAATAGAAGTTATAATATATTATAAAAAAATTGTTGCAATAACTTAAAATGAAAAAATCATTGCAATAAATTGATACAAATTGTTTTTACAATCTATTGCAACGAAAATTTCAAATTAATAGCTTATTGCAACGAAGTTACCATTGCAATAATTTGATATTAATTCTTTTACAATGTATTGCAATGACAACACGTAATTGTAACAAATATTTCGTTGCAATAATTTGATATCAATTATTTCATAGTCAACCGCAGTGACAAAATGAATTAATTATCTTTTACAAAAAAGATATCATTGCAATAATTTAATCCGACTTATTTTGTTCAATTATTTGCAATATATTACAATAAATTTCATGAAGTAATAGCCTATACTTAAAAGATGTTCGAAATAGTAAATTGTTTATTGCAACAATATATATATCATTGCATCAAAGTTATTATTAAAATATTTGAAATTTATTACAACAAAAATTTTTGTTGTATAAACCTATTACCTCAAATTTTATTGCAACATCTTGTATCAACTATTGAATGACTCTAATGCTATTGCAATGGTTTTTTTCATTGCAATAAACGTTTTTTGTTGTAGTGAAAACATTGTTAACATTAAAAATAAAAATGGAGGAATTACAAGAAAGAAAGATCTAAGATGCTTGAATAAGTATATTGACACGTACCAATCATAACCGTTTTGCTGTTTCCTCCAAGAGAATCCTACAGATTCAAATTTCAATAAACAATTATGAGAGAATTTTTACAATCAGACAAATTTTCACTTTAAATACCAAATAATATAAATAATAACCCTTATTCCATTATTTTGGTACTTATGGCAATCTCCATATTACTCCTTCTTACTATGTGTTCTTGTGTTATGTGAAATATAATGAACTAATCCATGACCAGATCCAATTTCATTAGTACAAGCAAATTCTAAAAAATTATACTTACAATTTAAGTAAGAAAAATAAATATTTATTCACTTGCCTGTAACAAGCGGGTTAACTGGCTGTCATGATACAGAACATGACCTCTTTTTTTATCTCCCAAGGCATTTATCACTTTGCCAAGTGCCAATAAACCCTTATTGATATGTTTTCCTACATCAAATAAACTATTAAAACAAACACAAATGGGAAAAACTTCAATTTAAATGATGTAACATACTTATCATTCCATATATCACATTCACAACAAATGGCTATTTTAGAATTTAAAACTACAAAGCTATAGATGTTCATCTTGCCATTATTTTATTAACCATATTGCAACAGATTGAAACCCCAAGACCAAGTCTCTACCGTACTACCTTCTTCTAAACGCATGCCATCTACACCCATTCGATTTGCACATTCAGAACTAGCGAGATCCACTAGAAGCGGTTTTGCACATAGGCTGTCATCACCAATGTCTTCATTAGTTACTCTAGCTACGAAGTGTGCAATTTTCTTTTGCTCTATAGTAATTGTAAAGATAGCATGTGAGCGACTAGAAAATGGTACAAAAAGTTAACATGAAGTTCAACATTATAAATTATATAACTCTCAACATAATGAAGTATGACTTCACACACACTCAATAGATCCTAATTCTTTTTGGTTTGTGCATTACCTAACCCCATTAAAGGATCAGGAACTAAAATGTCAAACCACTCTCTTTAGAAGCAAGCATAAGTTAATTGTTATATATTCTAAAGGTTAAAAGGTGAAGATAGAGCTTTTGCCTAAAAAAGACTAGAATTGAAGACTGGTGATACCACGAAAAACTAAACAGCAATTCAGCTGGTTTTAAGTTTATATATGGTGGTAAAATGTTAGGTCACATGTTGCAATTCAAGAAACTTAATGCACTTCCTGCTATTCTTCTAAGTAGACATACCCTGAACCCAAGACTTCACCCTAAACCTAGCACTTGCAAAGAGGGTGCCAGTTGAGATAAAGCTCATTGGCAACAGTTCAAATTATGAAATGTTTATTCAAAACTACAAAGCTAGAGATTTTCATTGGCAACATTTTTCAAAAATATATATCATTATGAAATTTTCACCTTGATTGGCTATTCATATCAGTACTCTCAGAGGCACGAGAGTGGGAACCGCGAGATAGATATTTTGACACTTCATCCATGAGTACCTATCATCACATCATACCACATCAACAAATAAACTCAAGTAGCGAGGCCAAGGAAACAAAACAAAACAAGCTAACTAGAAGTATTTCTTTTACCTTAACAAATGAGACTCTAATAACAAATTCGTTTGAATCTTTCATCACTTCGACTCTCTGGAATATGTCTTCCATTACTTTAGGTATGACTCCTACATTACTTGCCTCCCCTGAATAGTTAGTCCCCATGGTGTACATCTTCCCCGACCCCATCTTAAAAAACACAAATAAAGTAAACTCAGCAATGTATCAAAACATATTTTCGAGTGTTCTAACTCTATAAGATAAAATAAAAAGTTATACCTGGCCATATGCAAGAACAGTGGCATTACAACCATGGAATAGTGCATCCACCAAAGGAGAAACACAATCATTATATAATGCAAAAGAAGGCGAGCCAGTACTACCACCATAAACATAATTGAAGGTGAAGTACTGCGAACCAACTTGCACCTAATTTTGAACACCAAATTTCAAAATTCTAGCACCTCAATCATACACATATCATCAAATTCGATTAATTAATTTTTTAAAAATCAAGTACCTGAGGCAGAGGTTCACCATGAACCACTGAAATGCAATCTGTACAGCCAAGCTCGATTGTAATCAGAGGCTTGATAATAACCGTGACTCGGACGCGTTGTGAACTCCTCGCTTCCGAATTCTTCATCACTAAAACCAGAGAGATTGCGAGAGATCGATGGGCACATTTGTTTTGTTTTTTTTTTTGTTTTTTTGAAATGAGAGAGAGAGAGAGAGAGAGAGAGAGAGAGAGAGAGAGAGAGATACAATGATGTCAATGCTACTGTTACTATTAGTTTGAGAGTGAGTTTGAGAGAGTTCAAGGGTTTGAGAGAATCTGAGCATTAGAGTAGGGATGAACCTAGGATTTTAAGCTCTGGGGGGGAGGTAAGGAAAAAAAAAATTCCAACTCCACTTGTCCCTATTATGCCTAACTACCAGTCAACAAAGAAAAAACTAATCATAATCCTGTCGAATTTCATCACGTTAATTAATATGATATTCTAATATTTGTTTGCGTGTTCCTGGATCATAATCCAATCAAGGTCAATTCTTTGAAATTGTGTTTGAGAGATTGGAACATCAACATTTTTCGGAATTGGAAAATTCATATTTTCTAGAATTGGAACATCCACATTTTCTAGAATTGGAATATAATGTAAACTACTCACTACTATATAATGTAAACTAAATACTGTGTTTTGATGAGCTTTCTTTCATAAGCTTATTTTCTTTGTTGTGCAAAAATACGGTTGTACTTTGAAAAGGGCGATGCTTTAACTAGTTATTTATTTCTGCTTTAAGATGAAAATAAGATCATTTTAACAATCCAATGAAATTCCTGATTTGGGAGGGGGAAAAAAAAGTACGGGATGGGGGAGAACAAATTGGAAGAAGAGGGAAGAAAAGAACAAAAGCTAAACTCATTTGACACATCAAATACTCCATCCTAAATCTTCTTGTAAATGGTAGCAGCTGTTTTTATGAATGCCTGCACAAAAAATTATTTACCATTTAAAACTGAGAAAGGTAAAGGCAAAAAACCAAACCTCAATTCACATATATAGTTGAAGAATCTGAGGATTTTGTTACAAGGCACTTTCCAACATATCAGCAATATTTATTCTTACCTCCTCAACATTCTGAGCAGTTTTAGCAGAGGCCTCCATAAAAATTAGACCATGCTCCTTGGCAAACTGTTCCCCTTCCTCATTTTTTTTTTTTTTTTTTTGAAATGAGAGAGAGAGAGAGAGAGAGAGAGAGAGAGAGAGAGAGAGATACAATGATGTCAATGCTACTGTTACTATTAGTTTGAGAGTGAGTTTGAGAGAGTTCGAGAGTTTGAGAGAGTTCAAGGGTTTGAGAGAATCTGAGCATTAGAGCAGGGACGAACCTAGGATTTTAAGCTCTGGGGGGGAGGTAAGGAAAAAAAAAAATTCCAACTCCACTTGTCCCTATTATGCCCAACTACCAGTCAACAAAGAAAAAACTAATCATAATCCTGTCGAATTTCATCACGTTGATTAATATGATATTCTAATATTTGTTTGCGTGTTCCTGGATCATAATCCAATCAATGTCAATTCTTTGAAATTGTGTTTGAGAGATTGGAACATCAACATTTTTCGGAATTGGAAAATTCATATTTTCTAGAATTGGAACATCCACATTTTCTAGAATTGGAATATAATGTAAACTACTCACTACTATATAATGTAAACTAAATACTGTGTTTTGATGAGCTTTCTTTCATAAGCTTATTTTCTTTGTTGTGCAAAAATACGGTTGTACTTTGAAAAGGGCGATGCTTTAACTAGTTATTTATTTTTGCTTTAAGATGAAAATAAGATCATTTTAACAATCCAATGAAATTCCTGATTTGGGAGGGGAAAAAAAAAGTACGGGATGGGGGAGAACAAATTGGAAGAAGAGGGAAGAAAAGAACAAAAGCTAAACTCATTTGACACATCAAATACTCCATCCTAAATCTTCTTGTAAATGGTAGCAGCTGTTTTTATGAATGCCTGCACAAAAAATTATTTACCATTTAAAACTGAGAAAGGTAAAGGCAAAAAACCAAACCTCAATTCACATATATAGTTGAAGAATCTGAGGATTTTGTTACAAGGCACTTTCCAACATATCAGCAATATTTATTCTTACCTCCTCAACATTCTGAGCAGTTTTAGCAGAGGCCTCCATAAAAATTAGACCATGCTCCTTGGCAAACTGTTCCCCTTCCTCTGTGCTCACAGTCCTTCTATGAGCCAAATCACACTTATTACCAATAAGCATTATTGTCATGTTTGCATTTGCATGTTGCCTTGCATCTTCCAGCCAGCTAGCCAAATGATTAAAAGTCTCCCTCCTTCAAATACAAAATCGAAATTGTCATCCTAGTGCCTTATCTCAACTACATGGCACAAAATGATACCAGATAACTATAAAATATAAAGAGTACCCAATAAGTACATTCATTAGAAAAATTCAAAGCTCCCTTTATGTATGCTTCTACATGTAACATATAGTCAGCCACTAAAATCTGCCTTAGGCAAGAACCTTTTAGTCTTATTTTTATTAAACCCAAATTCTTGAAATTATCATGTTTGGTTGGTCAATATTTTTTTAAGGTAGACAAAACATACTAATTTAAATATAATATATATATATATATATATATATTCCCCTTTCGTGCAAGTATAATACGGAGTATTTTTTTGGGGAAGTCAGGGTGGTGGGTAGTTGCCCTAGGTCAGGCCGTTTACATAATTCTGTGGTGTGTTAGTACCTGGCTGTTTCATTTGGGCCCAGACCTTGGGTCATGGAATTTTGTTATTCTATAACCAAAATTACACCCATGTAGCATTATCATTTATCAAACCCCTCTTGTTAGAGAAAGCATTATTTATATCTAACATTAAGCCATTCGTATAAGACTAGTATGCATACATCAAAATGTCCAATTATTGTCAAAGTAGTGGTGGAACGGGAATTAGGTAGTATGTGTAATAGATCTGCTCACTCTACTCTCATTTTAGACTGTTGACAACTAATGAGATGGATTCCAAGCATGAAGATTAAGCACTATTATTGAGAGGGGTACCAATGTGTAGTTCGACTAGCTTAAGAATGGAGCAGATCAACAGCATGATTTTAAGATTTTTGCCAATCCACCTACGGCTACGAATATCATTTTATTGATGTATTATGATTCTCTATGGGTTTGTACTATGAGAGGTTTTCCCTTAACTCTTCTATTTAATTAATGCAATGCAATCCTTTTTCTACCTTAAAAAAAAAAAAATGCTTATGACCACATTGAAAGATTGTCAGCTTGGTAATTGTTGACTAGTATGGTCAAAATATTGTCATTCGCTGTGTTAAAGATATAAACTAAACCCTAAACTAATAGACTTATAGTACAAATAGAGACTTGGTTTGCACATAAATCAATAATATATTAGAGTGTAATACAAATTCTGTGTTACAATGAATCATAACACGTGTATATATAGTAAATTAAATCCTATACTAATAGACTTCTAGTATAATTATGAAACTTAACTTGCACACAAAGTAGAATTAAACTTAGGTCTACACGAATAGGCTAATATATCTCTAACACACTATATCATCCCCTTAACTAGAATTTTTTCATGTGGAGTGCTACCACCCATCCCAATATAACACTTGCAACAACCTACAAAAATACCAACTGTAAGGGCCTTTTTTGTTATGTTGGGTTGGACTATCTTCTACGGTAATGGGCTCAAGTATTCTGAGTAAGGGAAGTTGAGACCGATCCAACTGCAACTCAATTTGGGCTGGATTGTGCACAAAGTATGCCTCGTCTGCCAGGAGTATGCTTATGGCAAGCAGAGCTGTTTCAGATGAGTCATGACAGACAGATATTATAATAACAAAATAGAGTACTCTGGCTATTTAATAGAAAATGTCCAAATAATCTCTATTCATGAAACATAATCACAGTAATAACAATGACTTTTACAAAGACAATAAAGGGGAACAAATGGTAATATGGGTTAATTAAAAAAAAAAAAAACAGAAAACAAAACCAAAGAAGGAAGAACACCTCTTCTCAATGTAGTTAATCTCCCAGGGAAAATCCTAACATGGAGATTAATGGCTTTGAGGAAAACGAACCTGAATGGTTAGTGCCCAAAGATTACTTTCAGACAGAGAGCAGGGTTTCGAGAGGGAGAGAGGGAAAATCGACTTACTAGTGCATGCCTGCCCGTCTAACTCTCTCTGTTTTCTCCTTTCTTCTTTCTTTTGTTTTTAGTTTTTCCTCTTATCTTTTCTTTCTTTTCTTTTACCCTTGTTTTCTATTTTTATGATTCCTCAGAAGCGATCTCGCTCCCTTCTTCTGGGCACAGTAAGGGTCTCCTTATATAGTGCCTGTCATAACTAGATTTTACTATTTTAGCCCTTAACCACCTTTGTCTGGTCTAGGTGTACTTGCTGACCACTACTGATCCGTCTGTGTGCCATTTTCCTTTTCCAAACAAATGAGAGCTATTTTATTTATTAGTCTGTCATGGCATCCTTTCCTGCCACAGTGTGGATGTTCTCTCTCTCTATCCCCCATGGCATGCATCTAGCGGTTCCCACTTGATCTTACTTCTTTTGGGTGATATGTCATCCCAACAAGACGTACGTCCCAAAAGATCTTGGGCAGGAACTACAAAATAAGGTTTTTCCCCTCTCCCCACCGCCAAACCATACCCTCTTACCTCTGACCCATAACCCCACCACGTCCCATATTAGCTGGGTACAGGCTGGTGGTGCCTAGGTCTTGCGCGTGCCTCCCTTTCATGTATGTCCAAAATCTATCTGCTGCTCATGCGTTTGTCGTGGTCTGGAAGCTTGCTTGCACAGTCTGCCGCCCTTCTTTGGCCTTTTATATGGGTTGTTCTACGATTTTCCGCTCCCCTTAGGGGCTGGGCTTTATTTGATACTAGGCTTTATATTTCTTTCAACCTATTCCTTGATTGTCATCATGTCATGCCATATTACTCTATCATTTCCGCTATAATGACTTGATCCTGCTAGGCCTCTTTAGGATGGCCATGGGTTTTCTTACTTATTGGCTCCTATGTCCCTTTTGTTTTCTCTCGGGCATCCTCGGCCCATTTGTTTTTCTTGGGCTTCCTCGGCCATTTTCCTAACTATGTGTTCTCATGGGCTTTTACTAACTTTATTGGGCTTCCATGGCCCAATTACCTCATACTTATCTTTGGGGTTTGTGGGTCTGTCATCAATCCCTTACTCTCTTTACTTACATTGCTTTGCGCCTGCCGCGGTCCATTCTCATTTTTTCTACATCATACACTACCCATGGGTTTGCTATTTACTATTTCTCTCCTTCCGGACTCTTTTGAGCCCATTTGCTTCCTCAAGACCCATTTATTTATTTTTTATGAACCTGTAATCCATTATTCTTGTCGCTTGGGCTTAATGGTTCTTTTTTCTATCTATTTGCCAACTTCTTTTTGGTTTGTGCTGCTAGGCCTTTTTCTTTTTATTTGGGCTACCCAAAATGACCATCAACACCAACGAAACAATGTTCTTTTTTAGAGTCAAGCCATTAATATTATAGTGTTCAGTCATTTAAATCAAGAAAAAAAAATTCAAGAGCACAAAACAAACTATCATTCACTCTCGAGCCTCATGTTTCAAAGCATGAGCTTGAGCATGCGAAGGTGCGTATATGATCAACTTTTAAGTTTGGCACTCCGGATCACCATGTCAAATGCCCAAAACCCACCACAACCATGAACATAATTTGGGCAATTGCTCAAATTTGAAGTATACCCACACCATGCCTTCCTCTAATTTTACTTTCTTCCATCAAAGTAAAGGCTTTGTTACATCCAAAACTAGGTCAAAATGCCCAAATATCACTTATTTTTGAAATTTTCAGCAAAATAGCATTGTTCTCAAAATTTTAGTATAATCGAGTTCCAAAATGATGGTAATCTTAGTATTTTGCTACATAGTTTGCAAACAATGCTATTTTGCTGAAAATTTAAAAAAATAGGTGGTATTTGGCCATGTTGACTCCAAAACCATTCAAGGTTAAAACTTGTAAGAACTTTGCCCAATTAGACCCATGCCATATCAACCATCAACACCGAACCTACTGCTTGACCAACTCTCTCCCAAACTTACTTAGTAATATAAATCAGTGAAAGGCCGTGGATTTGAAATTTTGAACCAAAAAAGGAATTGAGTTCATAAGGAGCTTATATGGTTCAACATAAGCACTCACCATGAGTAAGTGCTTATTAAAAATCTAAGGACACCCCGCTAGAACTCTGGCCATTCGCAGCAAAAAACTTCCACAAAAACCATGTTACCCAAGGCATCCCATATATAGTCATTAATTATATACTATACAGTTTTCCAAGTTTTGCGTATAGTATGCTCAAAAGCTCATTGCTTGAAATTATTGACCGATAACACCTTAACCATGACACATAAACTTCCCACCCAGCGAATAATACACCTTCACTCCTCATCGATAAATTTGTACAGGATCACATGACACATAGTGACCCAACAGTACAGATCCCCCCCTCTCTAGGCAAAACACCAAAATGCAGTAATACTTCATCGAGTGTTTTTCCAAAGAGAACTTGAGAGACTCGAGATTGTTTTGCTCAACTTGTTAACGGTTTTTTTTTTTTGGTTATTTTCTCTTTTATGTTAGAGCATTCATATCAGTCTATGCATAATAATAAAAAAAAGAGAGAGAGAGAGAGAGAGAGAGAGAGAGAGAGAGAGAGAGAGAGAGAGAGAGAGAGAGAGAGGAACCTCACTGCCCCTACTCACCATGTAAACCACCACCACTCTCACTGCTCTGCCAATGGGACTACACTAGCAAGCCGGTTCTTCAAGTCCAAACTCAGAAGGCAGGTGCGGAAAATATTGAAAGGTGTGTCGTAAAAGGTCCATTGTTGCAAAATGTGGCATCAACTACTGTAGCTAAACCTTTTTCTTTTTTTGTTTTAGGCTTTAATTTAGCTATGAATTAAGGTTTTTCTAGAATTTTATCATGGCTCTCTCTCTCAAACCGGCTCACTTTCTCTCTCTCTCACAAAGTTAGGGATTTGAATCCCTTAATTTTTATTTTTTTTTAAGATTTTTCTTTTAATTCCAAATTAAAAATTAAAAAAAAAATTAAAAAAAAAAAAACCACATGCAAAATGGCGTCGTTTTAGTGGGTTTAACAACAGCAGTAACGGAGCCTTGAATTGGCAAAAATTGAAAGGTAAAGGACTAAATTGACAAAATTGAAAGTTAGAGGATTGAAATGAAAAAATGTGAAAGTTAAAAGGTCAGTTTTACATTTTTGCGAAAAGACTTTCCAAGTCATAGCATAACAATACATTTGTCATTTTAACAACTTTGTAACAACACATTTGTCATTTTAACAACTTTGACGGTTCTGGGTTTTAGATGCACTTTTAACTAACTTATTAATGTTTCAGAATGTTGTAGAGTCAATTACTATGTAACATAATTCTTTTATATTTCAAATCTAAATAATAGAACTCCCCGTATACAAAGCCATAGAAAATGACTAATGAGTTTTTTATTTATTTATTTACTATAGTTTGGATCTTTCTTATACTTCCTACCTTATTATTATTATTATTTTAGAATCATCTTCGAATAAATAGTGATGGACTTTTAAATGTTGAAAAAACTATAGGTAAAACATTATTTAAGCACATTACAATGGGGCATTCTTATGTGTCTATTAAAAAAAAATTCGTTTGCCTTAAAAAACAAAATCTCTAAAAAAAGACTTATTAAAAAATACATTTTTATTATTAAAAATACCAAACACGTTATAAACAAATGAATGACAATAGTTACAAACAATAAAATTCAATACAAATTATATTTTATAATAACATTAATTAAAGTACTAACAAGTAACAACATACAATAGAAAACCTTTCATTTCAACTCATCAAAGTTCCATCTATTTTTTTTTTCTCCAAAAAAAAAAAAGTTCCATCTAATTTTAGGAATACATGATTTAGATTTTAGGAAAATAAAATGAAATGAGATTTTTTTTTCTTCTTCTTCTTTGTTTTAGGTAAAAGAGTTATGTAAATTATGCTTCCAATAACAAATTTATCAATATAATTGTAGGTGAAGAATTTCACACAACATCTGATTGTATCCTACCGCGGTGCCTGGCGCGGTGCGGTTTTGTCCTCGTCCCCGAGTATGGCCCTAGCATGCAAGCGCTTAGCTTGGACAAGTGGAATCCCACATCGGTTAGAGAGAGCGCCCCACTACCCTTTATAACGCTTCAGGAGCTTGGGTAGTGTACCACTACTCACGCGTGAGTAGTGGTACACTACCCAAGCTCCTAAGGAGCTTGGGTAGTGTACCACTACTCACGCGTGAGTAGTGGTACACTACCCAAGCTCCTGAAGCGTTATAAAGGGTAGTGGGGCGCTCTCTCTAACCGATGTGGGATTCCACTTGTCCAAGCTAAGCGCTTGCATGCTAGGGCCATACTCGGGGACGAGGACAAAACCGCACCGCGCCAGGCACCGCGGTAGGATACAATCAGATGTTGTGTGAAATTCTTCACCTACAATAATCATTAACATTTTTTAGTAAATTTAATGTTGGACAAGAAGAATACCCCCTCTGGCACAATTGTTTGTCCTATTTGAAAAGTCAAATTTTTTAAGAGAACATCATTTATTGTCTTGTCTACCTCATTAAAATGTATAAGTTTACAAAACTACTCTTAAATAAATTTATTAGTTTTTTTTTTTTTAAGAGTCATTCTTAATGAGACAACTAAAGAGTGCTCCAATTAGATTGGTTTTTTAAATATTTGTTAGTTTTCTTTTCAAATAGTTTTGAAAATAAAATAGTGGTATAATAGGAACATTAGTAAATTAATTATTTTTATTTTTAGAAACATTACAATATTTTGAGATATCTAAAAATGGAATAGAACACAAACAAATTGAGACAGAAGGAGTATTTATTATGCATTAAATGAGCTTGTTTCAAGATGGCGAGCAATTAAAACATAGGAGCCAATCTACACTAAAATTAAAACATTTATTAATCATATATCACATAGGGGCCAATCTACACTAAAAGTCCGTTTATGAATAACTTATTTAATTGAAATTGATTTTTTTTTTTTCCTGAATGTACTGTAGATAAAACTAAAAAATAATTGAAATAGTACAGTGAGACCTATAAATAATACCAAAAAGTTCAATGAGATCCATGAATAGTAACAAAAATAATCTGAATAGTAAAAAAACTAGATTTTTAAATCAATGCCAAACACAATCTAAATGTTAATTTACAAAAAAATAAAATGTTTTGTATTTGTATTCATATTAAATAATGTCACCCTTATCACATTGTTTGAATAAGTGAACTTAATCATTTGACGAGATCTTACTTTAATTATACCACATATATTATATAAAATAGTCATATGGTCATGATCTTCACTTGATTGTTGTTGTTGTTTTTTCTCTCTTTTTTTTTTTGTTGAATTATACGTTGTCAATTTGTCATGTCAAAAAAGAAAGAAAAAGAGATAAATGAAGAGAAGATGAAAGTAGCCATTTTCCAAGACAAGATTAGTAAAATGATTATTTAATTGACACTATTTAAAATATATTTAGAAATTTAACATTTTTCTAAATTGTGTTAATATGATTTCAAGTAAAATTATGTTTTGAAAACATAATTTTGACACCTAAATTGCATTGAAATTAGTTTAAAATCATTTTTTTAGAGAAGTTTAAAATCAATTTTGTGACCATTTGGATTCACATCCAAGTCCATGTTTTGCGTTTTTTTTTTTTTTTTTACTGACCGGCGCCTCCTATACTGTTCATGGGATATGAACAGTGCATTAAGGCAAATGAACAATAACTCATGCGTGAATAGTAATTTTTTTATTATTTTTTATTTTTAATTTTTTAAAAAATAAATAGTATTCAAACATTCTTTTAAGCATTAACATCGTGTGTTCAAAACATAATTTTTTAATCAATAAAGGAAAAGATTAAATTCTCGAGTAACTTAAAAAGAAGATGGTACTAATTTGGATAAATAATATTAAAAATATACTATTATTTTGAGGTGTATGACACGCTCCTTAGTGTGGGTGGGATTTCACACAATGCTCTAACGAGCAAGAAACCAGAAATTCGTTTCCGCAAAGCCTGAAAAGCAGACAATAGAACCCAAAATAGTCGAACGTGGGGTTCGCTTGGATACCCATAAATCTTAAAGGCAAAAACCTAAATTACCAAAACATCCCTACGTAATAACAGTCCAAAATAAACAACTTAAGAGCATTTTCATCAGCTCTCTCATAAAAAATGTCATTTTAACACACCAAATACCTACTTTATCATTTTAAGAGGTGTATGACACGCTCCTTAGTGTGGGTGGGATTTCACACAATGCTCTAACGAGCAAGAAACCAGAAATTCGTTTCCGCAAAGCCTGAAAAGCAGACAATAGAACCCAAAATAGTCGAACGTGGGGTTCGCTTGGATACCCATAAATCTTAAAGGCAAAAACCTAAATTACCAAAACATCCCTACGTAATAACAGTCCAAAATAAACAACTTAAGAGCATTTTCATCAGCTCTCTCATAAAAAATGTCATTTTAACACACCAAATACCTACTTTATCATTTTAGCACATCATTTTACAATTGACTATTTATCAGATGTTCTATTCTCCCTTCTAAATATTAAAATAATATATTCAACCCATTAAAATAATATATTTCCTCAAAACCCAACAATATTCAGTCACAGCCCCATGAAAGTCACCACCAACCAAGAACCACCGCTACAACCACCACCACAACCACCACCACTGCTACAACCACCCCCACAAACTACAACCACAATCACTGGTCCTCCCAACAAATTCCAAATACAAAAACCTCAACAAAAGAGGAAAACAAAAACTCAAAACCTTCAGTGAGATCAGAACCAGAGATCAGAATCAGAACTGAAGGAAAAAAAAAAAAAAAAGTGAGATCAGAATCAGAGATCTCCATGGTGACAGCCTCATCAGTGAGGCTGAACTTCACGGCGACGGCCGATCTCAACGGCGACGGCGAGGCTGAACTCCACAGCGAGGCCGATCTCAATGGTGACGGCCGATCTCAACGGAAATGGCCTAGGCGGAGAAAAAGAAAAAGACAGAGAGGGAGAGTGACAGGGAAAAAAAAAAGAGATAGAGAAGGCGCAGACAGAAAAGAAAAAAGGGGGAAAAAAAGAAAGAAAAATGGAGAGGTGGAGGTTCTGGAGAAAGAAAGAAGAAGGAAAAAAAAAAAAAAAGGAAGAGAGGTGAGAACTGAGAAGAAGAACTGAGGCGGAGAAAGAAAGAAGGAAAAGAAATAGAGAGAAGACAGAGTCATGAATGAAGAGAGATAAACCAAATAAAAAATATTTTTTTATTATAGCATATCTATCCGTACCGTTCCAAAAATGGAACGGTACTGTTCATGTGTGTCAAATTTTATAGGATATAGAACACCTGATGAACGTTCATTTTTATGTTGATGTGCCAAATGTGCCAAATTTTTAGCATTTGGCATATTTAAGAGACCTGATGAGAGTGCTCTAAAAACAATAGTCCGTAGTAAAGGAGACGGAAAATTACCAAATTAATGTTGTCACGGACTCATGGTCACTTGAACTGCAATTATCGAAATGAAATATAGTTTAGAATAAATAATTTGATATGTGTTATTTATAAATTGATTAGGTAAAATAGGAATTTTATTTTTCTTATTGTTTCAAAAAAAAATTTATTTTTCTTATATTAAGAGCATTCGCATCCTTGAGTTTTTAGCCAAATTTATTATAAAAAACTTATTTTGTCAATTTAGTTGATCTATTATTTATAGACAACTATATCAACTTCAGTATTCTATCACTATTTTACTTTAATATTATGTTCTTTTTTCTCAAATATATTTTTTTAACCCATCTTTCCTAAGGTGTGAATAAAATAAGATTTTTATTTGGGGTATTGATTGAACAATGCTCAATAGATATATCGAGGACATTGTTCATTGTTAAGTTTTTAGGAAAAAAAAAAAAAAAAAAAAAAAAAAAAAAAAAAAAAAAAAAAAAAAAAACCACATGCAAAATGGCGTCGTTTTAGTGGGTTTAACAGCAGCAGTAACGGAGCCTTGAATTGGCAAAAATTGAAAGGTAAAGGACTAAATTGACAAAATTGAAAGTTAGAGGATTGAAATGAAAAAATGTGAAAGTTAGAAGGTCAGTTTTACATTTTTGCCAAAAGACTTTCCAGGTCATAGCATAACAATACATTTGTCATTTTAACAACTTTGACGGTTCTGGGTTTTAGATGCACTTTTAACTAACTTATTAATGTTTTAGAATGTTGTAGAGTCAATTACTATGTAACATAATTCTTTTATATTTCAAATCTAAATAATAGAACTCCCGTATACAAAGCCATAGAAAATGACTAATGAGTTTTTTTTATTTATTTACTATAGTTTGGATCTTTCTTATACTTCCTACCTTATTATTATTATTATTTTAGAATCATCTTCGAATAAATAGTGATGGACTTTTAAATGTTGAAAAAACTATAGGTAAAACATTATTTAAGCACATTACAATGGGGCATTCTTATGTGTCTATTAAAAAAAATTCGTTTGCCTTAAAAAACAAAATCTCTAAAAAAAGACTTATTAAAAAATACATTTTTATTATTAAAAATACCAAACACGTTATAAACAAATGAATGACAATAGTTACAAACAATAAAATTCAATACAAATTATATTTTATAATAACATTAATTAAAGTACTAACAAGTAACAACATACAATAGAAAACCTTTCATTTCAACTCATCAAAGTTCCATCTTTTTTTTTTTTCTCGAAAAAAAAAAGTTCCATATAATTTTAGGAATACATGATTTAGATTTTAGGAAAATAAAATGAAATGAGATTTTTTTTCTTCTTCTTCTTTGTTTTAGGTAAAAGAGTTATTTAAATTATGCTTCCAATAACAAATTTATCAATATAATCATTAACATTTTTTAGTAAATTTAATGTTGGACAAGAAGAATACCCCTTTTGTTTGTCCTATTTGAAAAGTCAAATTTTTTAAGAGAACATCATTTATTGTCTTGTCTACCTCATTAAAATGTATAAGTTTACAAAACTACCCTTAAATAAATTTATTAGTTTTTTTTTTTTTTAAGAGTCATTCTTAATGAGACAACTAAAGAGTGCTCCAATTAGATTGATTTTTTAAATATTTGTTAGTTTTCTTTTCAAATAGTTTTGAAAATAAAATAGTGGTATAATAGGAACATTAGTAAATTAATGATTTTTATTTTTAGAAACATGACAATATTTTGAGATATCTAAAAATGGAATAGAACACAAACAAATTGAGACAGAAGGAGTATTTATTATGCATTAAATGAGCTTGTTTCAAGATGGCGAGCAATTAAAACATAGGAGCCGATCTACACTAAAATTAAAACATTTATTAATCATATATCACATAGGGGCCAATCTACACTAAAAGTCCGTTTATGAATAACTTATTTAATTGAAATTGAATTTTTTTTTTTTTCCTGAATGTGCTGTAGATAAAACTAAAAAATAGTTGAAATAGTACAGTAAAACCTATAAATAATACCAAAAAGTTCAATGAAATCCATGAATAGTAACAAAAATAATCTGAATAGTAAAAAAACTAGATTTTTAAATCAATGCCAAACACAATCTAAATGTTAATTTACAAAAAAATAAAACGTTTTGTATTTGTATTCATATTAAATAATCTCACCCTTATCACATTGTTTGAATAAGTGAACTTAATCATTTGACGAGATCTTACTTTAATTATACCTCATATATTATATAAAATAGTCATATGGTCATGATCTTCACTTGATTGTCGTTGTTGTTTTTTCTCTTTTTTTTTTTTTTGTTGAATTATACGTTGTCAATTTGTCATGTCAAAAAAGAAAGAAAAAGAGATAAATGAAGAGAAGATGAAAGTAGCCATTTTCCAAGACAAGATTAGTAAAATGATTATTTAATTGACACTATTTAAAATATATTTAGAAATTTAACATTTTTCTAAATTGTGTTAATATGATTTCAAGTAAAATTATGTTTTGAAAACATAATTTTGACACCTAAATTGCATTGAAATTAGTTTAAAATCATTTTTTTAGAGAAGTTTAAAATCAAAATCCATGAATAGTAACAAAAATAATCTGAATAGTAAAAAAACTAGATTTTTAAATCAATGCCAAACACAATCTAAATGTTAATTTACAAAAAAATAAAATGTTTTGTATTTGTATTCATATTAAATAATGTCACCCTTATCACATTGTTTGAATAAGTGAACTTAATCATTTGACGAGATCTTACTTTAATTATACCACATATATTATATAAAATAGTCATATGGTCATGATCTTCACTTGATTGTTGTTGTTGTTTTTTCTCTCTTTTTTTTTTTGTTGAATTATACGTTGTCAATTTGTCATGTCAAAAAAGAAAGAAAAAGAGATAAATGAAGAGAAGATGAAAGTAGCCATTTTCCAAGACAAGATTAGTAAAATGATTATTTAATTGACACTATTTAAAATATATTTAGAAATTTAACATTTTTCTAAATTGTGTTAATATGATTTCAAGTAAAATTATGTTTTGAAAACATAATTTTGACACCTAAATTGCATTGAAATTAGTTTAAAATCATTTTTTTAGAGAAGTTTAAAATCAATTTTGTGACCATTTGGATTCACGTCCAAGTCCATGTTTTGCGTTTTTTTTTTTTTACTGACCGGCGCCTCCTGTACTGTTCATGGGATATGAACAGTGCATTAAGGCAAATGAACAGTAACTCATGCGTGAATAGTAATTTTTTTTATTTTTAATTTTTAAAAAAATAAGTAGTATTTAAACGTACTTTTAAGCATTAACATCGTGTGTTCAAAACATAATTTTTTAAACAATAAAGGAAAAGATTAAATTCTCGAGTAACTTAAAAAGAAGATGGTACTAATTTGGATAAATAATATTAAAAATATACTATTATTTTGAGGTGTATGACACGCTCCTTAATGTGGGTGGGATTTCACACAATGCTCTAACGAGCAAGAAACCAGAAATTCGTTTCCGCAAGCCTGAAAAGCAGACAATAGAACCCAAAATAGTCGAACGTGGGGTTCGCTTGGATACCCATAAATCTTAAAGGCAAAAACCTAAATTACCAAAACATCCCTACGTAATAACAGTCCAAAATAAGCAACTTAAAAACAATAGTCCGTAGTAAAGGAGACGAAAAATTACCAAATTAATGTTGTCACGGACTCATGGTCACTTGAACTGCAATTATCGAAATGAAATATAGTTTAGAATAAATAATTTGATATGTGTTATTTATAAATTGATTAGGTAAAATAGGAATTTTATTTTTCTTATTGTTTCAAAAAAAAATTTATTTTTCTTATATTAAGAGCATTCGCATCCTTGAGTTTTTAGCCAAATTTATTATAAAAAACTTATTTTGTCAATTTAGTTGATCTATTATTTATAGACAACTATATCAACTTCAGTATTCTATCACTATTTTACTTTAATATTATGTTCTTTTTTCTCAAATATATTTTTTTAACCCATCTTTCCTAAGGTGTGAATAAAATAAGATTTTTATTTGGGGTATTGATTGAACAATGCTCAATAGATATATCGAGGACATTGTTCATTGTTAAGTTTTTAGGACAAAGTATTGAAGGTTAACATGTGGAAGTTTAGGGTGAGTTTGGCTTTTTATTTATTTTTAATACTAAACATGGCTTTAGCGAGTATCGGAGGATGTAAAAAAAAAAAATATTTTTCATTTTTCAAACTTACTTTATCTATTTTATCAACTCAGTTTATAACTCACTTAACATCTCAATTTTTATTTTTACTTACAACTTATTAAAATCATATAAACTACATCATCAAATAATATAAAAAACTAATTATCAAAAGAAAGAGAGAGAGTGAAAGGAAGAGAGAGTGTGAGAGACTATAATTTTTTTTTTTTTATTTACAACCTTATGAATAGTAAGTTGTATAAATACAAACTTACTGTTCATAGTTGTTAAATTTTTTTAGCAACTCATACCTAAATAAAGCGCAATTCAAATAGATGGGTTGCTAAAATAGCAACTTGAGGGTTTTTACACTCCAATGCTAAGATCATTCACAACAAATGTTGGAAATGCTATAAATGCCATTTTTTAGCATTTGAAACCACAAAATGTTACTCCATCAAACATCCTATATATTAAAAATTTTGCAATCTTGCTACAGCGCGCTCTCAAAAATGAGAGCACATTGTAGCTCAAATCTTATAATTTTTTTTTTTATTACTCTCTCATCTCTCTCCCTGTACTCTCTTTCTTTTTCTCTCACCGATGTCTTCTTCTCTCATTTCTTCTTTCCTTCTCTCACTGGTCTCATTTCTTGTCTCTTTTCTTCATTCACTGGCATCCACAACTGAAAATCATGGTGGTAGTGGTTCGGTGAAACCGTGAAGAAGATGAGGTCGAGTTTGTGGTTTTTAGGCCTCTGCTGGTGATCAGGGTGGCTGGGTTGCGGTGGTTCGGCGAGCATGGCTAGGTTTAGGTGGGTTTTGTGATTTGATTTTAGGTGAGAAATTTCAAAAATATGCTCTTTCTAATTTTAGGTCTATGATTTCTAACATGGGTTTGTGATTTGTGGTGGTACTGGGTTTAATTGGTGGTTTTGGGTGGTGGGAATCCCGATTTGCAGAGGTTGTGGGTGCTGTTGGTGATGGTGGCTATGGCTATGCTGTTGTGGTTTGTGGTTGGGTTTGTGTGGTGGGTTTGTGGTGGTTGTTGGTTGCTGGGTGAGGTGGCTATGGGTTGTTGGATGTGGTGGCTGTTGGGTTTTGTTATACTAGTGGTGGTGGGGGTGAGTGGATGTGGTAGTGTGGCGCTGGCAGTGTTGTGAGAAAGAGAGAGACAGAGGAGAGAGGAAAAATTTTTAAAAAAATTATTGAAAAATAATAAAGAAACAATATTTAAATGAAATGGTAAAAAAAAATAGCAGTTTTGATATAGGATGTACTGTAAAGTAGTGTGTTATATGTTATAAAATTGAGTTTTAAGATGGTAAATATTAAATTTTTTAGAATCCTTGATAATGATGCTCTAATACTCTTAAAATGGTATAGCTAGCAGCATTGGGGTTGTAAAAACTCCCATTTGTTATTTTACAACCCAAAAGAAAAGAAAAAAAAAAAAAAAAACCCACTACTGGTGGGTATATTCAAATTTTTTTAAAACTTTACTACAGTGAGTTCTTATTTATAAGAACCACTTGTAAATTTTTTTTTAATATAATGGTATCCTCTCCCCTATTATTATTGAGTTAGATTTTTATATTATTTAATATATATATATATATATTTTTTTTTGAGAAATATATAATTATATTTTAATATATAATTATATTATTTTAATAAGTGGTAGGTAATAATATAAATTAGAATATAGAGGGCGTTACAAACACCAATATTTTTGCATGAAAAAGAAGGATAGTAAAAGCCTATTTTATAAATAAAAAAATGATAGTAAAAGGCTATGAAAGGGACCACTAGTGACCGACTAGGAAGCATCAATGTCCACAACCGAGAATAAGAGATGTTGACGAGGACAAATTAGACCAAGAAAAAGAAAGTGTTTGAGACTCCAAGCTCGAGAATCTGACTAATGTCTGTTCACTCTATGCAACACATTTGTCCATTCCCAGACGCTCCGTCCTTTTCAAAACTTTCCCTTTACCCATTCTCTCTCTCTCTCTCTCTCTGGGTGGAGAAAGTAGAGCAAGAAGAAGCAGCAGCAGGAAAACAAAACACAAACCCTAAACCCTAAAACTCAGTAAAAAATCTCTCTCACTACTAAACCAAAAGAACCCACATTTTTTTTTTTTTGGTTAGTGTCTAAGCAGGTCTCGCCAATCTTAGACCTTTCTCTCCATTTCTTCTTCTTTTTGGTAAACAAAGCATAGAAGAAGAAGAGCAAACCAAAAAACAGTCCCAAAGGTCCAAAACCCACTTCAATCGCTTTGAATACCAAAGCAAAAAAACGCATCTTCAGCCTCATTTATTGCCCAAAAGAAGCATATATTTTTTTCAGCTCTCAGCTCTCAACTCTCAACTCTCTAAAACTCTAAACAATGCCAAATCAAAAACCCATCTTCCAAAACCTCTTCTTTTTCCTCCTTTCCTTGTCAATCTTCACCAATGTAGCTCATGTGAGCTCAAAGTCCACCATTGAGCCCTGCTCAAACTCTGACTCTTGCAACGCTGTCTTGGGCTACACGCTCTACACTGACCTCAAAGTCTCCGAAGTAGCCTCACTCTTCCAAGTAGACCCCATAGCGATCCTCACATCAAATGCCATCGACATCTCTTACCCTGATGTAGAGAACCACATCCTTCCTTCACAACTCTTCCTCAAAATCCCCATAACCTGCTCCTGTGTCGATGGTATTCGAAAATCGGTCTCGACCAAGTACAAGACTCGGCCTTCAGACACTCTTTCCACGATTGCTGACTCCATATACTCGGGTTTGGTCTCGGCTGATCAGATTAGAGAGGCTAATTCGATATCTGACCCTTCGGTTCTCGACGTGGGGCAGAGCCTTGTGGTGCCTTTGCCTTGTACTTGCTTCAATGGGACTGATAATTCGTTGCCAGCTACATATTTGTCCTATGTGGTGAAGCCCGTGGACACGTTGGCCGGGATTGCTGCAAGGTATTTGACTACTGTTACTGATTTAATGGATGTGAATGCTATGGGGAGCACGGCTATTAAGGATGGAGATATACTTGCTGTTCCATTACCAGGTATGTTTATCACTTTCTTTGAGTTAAATAAAGCGTTTAATGTTTATTCTATGTATGGTCATGTCTTTCTATGTATGTTTTGGTTGAATTTCTTGTAAGTTACATTACAGGTTAGCATTTGTTGTTGAGTTTTGTGATTTTAAGCTTTTATGAGTGAGGGTATGCGTTCTTTGTAATATGTATTGTTAAACACACAATATTGTTAATATTTGTTATTGAGTTTTGTGATTCTTATCTTTACTTTTTGATAATTTAACAGTTAGCTATGAGGCTCTTGAGTCTTGACAAGCTATGTACTATGTATTTATCATGGAATTTTATTTAAAAAAATGTATTTATGATGGAATTTTTGTTAAGCACACGGTATTGTTAATGTTATACCTTCCGTTCAGAATGATGTGTATGATAAATTTGCATGTTTTGGCAGTAAAGAATGAGTGATATTTTTAGTTGTTCTGAATTTGTTTTGAAATTTGCTGGTGCTTTTGTTTTGTACAATTTATGATTATTTGTTTGTACATGATTGAGGTGGTAGGGTTCTTAGTTACTTTCTTTTTTGTATTACAGCATGTGCATCTAATTTTCCAAGATATGCCTCGGATTTTGGCTTGATAGTGCCGAATGGGAGCTATGCCATTACAGCAAGTCACTGTGTGCAGTGCAGTTGTGGGCCAGGGAACCTCAAGTGATTCAGCAACTTTGCTTACATTTTGATTCTTTTGTTGTTAATTTCAATCTTGAAGAAGATAAAATTTTCTTCTTTAGGGCTAGTATTAATCCGCTTTATTGTGTATTTATGCAGTTTGTACTGCATGCCTGCTTCGTTAGCTGTTTCTTGTTCGAGCATGCAATGTCGAAACAGTAATCTCATGCTGGGGAATGTTACATTCCAGCAGAGTAGTGCTGGTTGCAATGTGACTGCTTGTCATTATGGTGGTTATGTCAATGGCACCATAGTCACTAGGTATTGTTATCCATTATAATCCAGTGATTTATTTTTTAATCTTCTTATGTTAATCGTGAGATTCAATATCTGAAATGGAGTTACATTTGAAGGTTAAGCTAATTCATTCCTAATTATTCTGCAGTTTGTCCACATCTCTTCAACCCCGATGCCCAGGTAAAAGTTTTTGCATCCTATATTCTTACAGGGTACTTGGAATGCACATTAGAGAGGATATTATTCACTTCTTGCTGTTAAAAATTGCAATGACTGCAACCCCCACACCCACCCAAAAAAAAAAAAAAACCAAAGATTTTGGTAACGTTCTTCTTGATAACTTTGTTGGTGATGATGATATGGTGAAAAACTATTTAACACGGTGGATTGTTTCTTCTCTAATGGAATTTTTTTCTGACAACCAAACCACTTGGATTTCAAAGCCTTTGTGCAGAATATGCTGAACTATTAAATTCAAATAAGGTCGTATTAGGGAACCAATTAATGTTCAACAACTCACTTTACACTGAACACTTGAGTATGAATGCAGATTTAAAGTTGATATGTCTCGTTCACTTCAATGTTAAAATCTGTTGAAGTAATCACATAAAGCTTCACTTGATTTTATCATTGTAGCTCTTAAGTTGTTTTTGGATTGGTTTTTAAAAAATGATGCAGGGGCACAGCAATTTCCTCCACTTGTAGCACCACCTAACTCAGTAACCAGGGATTCAATGTTTGCACCATCACCTTCACCTCAGTCCAATGGTGCAGGAACCCCAACACCCAAGTCTTCGGGGGTGCCAAAAACAACAACTGGGTCACTTCCAGGACTTGGACTTCCCCCTGCAAACAGCCCTATTGCAAGTGCTTCTTCTGATGCTTCCTCCTTGGTGAATTCATTAGCCACGTTTCCATCTGCACTTGTTTTAATTTTTTTTGTCAAGCTCATGATTTCCATGTCATTGTAATATTGCTGATTATTGTATGCCTTGATGGCGGGGTTTTGTTCCGCATGGTTGATGCATTTTTTTGACTGGTTCAACTTCTTGTATTTAACTCTTATTTCTTTGTTTCTACTGTCAAACTGATTTATTGATGTGGTGAGTCCTTAGTTTCCTGTTGGTGCCTGCTATATTGTTTTACTTAACTGCCTTGCTATGCATTCTGAGGTATGACCAGTTGCATTTCTGTAATCTGTTCTTTGGTATTTATTAGCAGAGTGCTCAAAAATTGTGTGGGTGTACTGCTTGTCTGACTATGTATGTTGAATTTTTGTTTTCCTTTTGACAATTTTGAATATGCTGATGAGAACTTAATGGTTTTTAATTTATTGGAATCTCAATAACATCAAATATCTGCAGCATGGTCTGCTCTTTGAGGTGTGACTTCAAGGAATTCTCTGTAAAATTTTATAAAATTGCCCCACTCCCCATGCCCCATATGTGCATAGTTGCTGGATTTCTTTTTTGGTGTTTGAATTTACTAATAATTAGAATTTTGTAACAAGATTGGGCTTCCCTTGAATATTAGTGCTCTGGTTATTACCTTTACTAATTAGTAACTACTACTGTTCCTTGTTGGCTAAAGCTACTCTTGACCTAGAAGGTAGGCTTCATGTACTGGAGTTCGTAAGTGACTCTTCTCTACTTTCTCAAGTTCCCAACAATCTTGGCTTTGTCAATCTTTTCTACATTTGCATATTATTACTCTTGATTCAAAGTTGAGTAACAGATAAATGAGGAGGTTTTTTGTTTATTTTATGACTACTTTAGTTGGTTAGGGTCTGAAGTGTGTTCAAACAGCTGGATGGATTTTTTCATCTAGAATTTCATGCTAGAGTAGTAGAGCTAGCTTGTCTTTTATTTGCATCTCAATGATAGTTTAGTTTTTGGCAAATTGAGGAACTAAAGCATGTACTTGAGAAAACAGCAATGCTGTGGGAAGAGAGTGACAGTGACATGAATATGTTCACGAAATTGTATTGGGAAGACTTGCTTAGTAGGAGTTGGAATCAATTCTTTCTTTCATTTGACTCTATCTAAAATTTTGTGCAGTAATGGACTTTGAGCTTACACTTCGAACCAAACTACTCTACTTTCTGAAATTAGGAATTTATTGGCGTTGGACTGGAAATGGGAGGGTGCAATAGCATCCAAAAAGTTCAAAACAAGCTGAAAAAATCTTTGCCATTGGATCAGATTGGAAAAGTTTAAAAACAAAGTATACAGTAAAAAGTTATTTGAAAAATATGATCCAATGACAAAGTTTTTTTCAAATTTTTGCAGACCATTGGATGCCATTACACCTCTTATTTGCATGGGATCCAAATCCGGAAATTAGAACTCATGTTCTTCTAATGAATACAGGCCATGTTGCCTTCTCATGGTTGACGTGGGAACTATTAGAACCAGGCATACAAATGGGGGATTAGGGAAATACGGAGTATAATCTAATGATATAATTGTTGTGAACTTTTCATGAGCATAAAGTTATATGATTCTAAACTAAGAAAATTTCTAATGCACACAAAAATATTGAGACTTGAGCAGAAGCAGGTTAACCAAGAACCTACAGCTGATCGCATTTAGTGGGAATGAAAGAAAGAATCTCTTTTTTAAGATCATGAAGAGCCAACATGTTCAGCTGCTGAAAGTTAGCGAAAACTGACAACCTACCCGTTGGCCTCATTGCCAAGCACACCAGTCCTAACTTGGTATCTGGTATCATATAGTTCTCTGCTGGCAACTCCAAATCTAATCCCTTGAAATGAAAAACCAATCTGGGGAAATTAATTTCCTTAACATTTTTTGAGGGCAAGTCAAAGCAAAGATCGAACTCTGCTGTGTATGAGTATGACAACTGAAGCTTTGTTTGTGCCACGAACGCCTGCTTTAGCATATGGAAAGCATCCTCTTGTAAACAAGTGACTGTGGTTCCGGAATTTATCATCAAGCCCCCACCTCCATCGCTGCCAATTTGGAACAATGATTTTGGAGTAGGCAAGAGAGTTTGCCCAACTGTGATACCTTCAAGGGATAAGTAATAAAAAGATGGTAGAATTGGATTTCTTGTCAATGGGGTGCTTTTGAGTTTTAGTGTGAAGTAAATTGTCTATTATGATTGTGAAATTTTCTGATTGGCAGGTTATTGTTTGTGATTGTTGATTAGCAGTGTAATGTGCTACACATTATACTGTTTTAATTATTGTGATGCACATAGAATGTGTAACGTGCATAAGACAAATTAAAGACAAACAAATATAATAAATTAAAGTAGTATAATTAATGACAAACAAATTAAAGTAATATAGTTTATTGTTATGCTAAATAATAATAATTAAAGCTATATAATTAAATTAACTAATACATTATAAAAGACAAATAAATTAAATTATGTTAGGCTAAATAACAATTAATAATTTTATAATTAATGTAAGAATAATAATTATAAAATTATTGTGTAATTTATGCTTTGTTGAGAAACACCCTGAAAAATTTTTCTGGAGTTGCCACTGCTTTTGACTGCCCCATTTGAGACATTCAAATCCGCTAGAGAACCAAACAAAAGGCTACTACTTTTGTTGTCACCAATTGAAGTGAAAGAGTACGAGAATTTCCTTGAACCAAGTTGTGAAACTAAGGGCAGTTCCACGCCCAAGTCCCACCATCCCCGCAACATTGTTCATTCTTATGACTTGGTTGTTCACCCCACACCCAAAACCTATCCTTGGCACAGAAACCTGTTCTTCAAAAGTGAGAGTTTCCCTTGATAAAAAAACCCTTGTGATGACGACCCGTTCCCATAAACATTCAAATATTCACAACACCCATTACCGCACCTTGAATTTCTCAAAGCCTTACGCATCTTACTAGAGCATGTAACATCCGAAAAAGAAGAGATAGTTTCGGGTTGAAAACTGGGGTTGCTTGTTCGAAACAGTATGTACATGGCTTGCATTGTGTCCATATCAAGTCACACTACCTGCGTCCATGATCGCAACCAAAGGTACCACGGGAGTCCCAATGGATAAGTTCATGAGGAACTCTCCGTCCACAGCATAAACTGGCGCTCGAATATCATCAATTCGACCATTTTTTGTGATTGCACTAAGCTTCTCAAGCCGGGGTTTCACCCGGTTGATTATGGCTGGTTGGATGAGTTGCAGTTTTGTGAGGTTTTTTAGGCCAGCATCAATGTTTGTTAGGTTAACCCGGAAGCCGTTTTCTGATGGGTTATCATCAAAAGCTAGCCTTGATGAGAAAGTTAGTAATGGGAGAATTAGTATTAGAAGTGGTAGTAGTAGTAAGGGTTGGAGAGAAGTTGCATACTGTGCCATAGTGTGCGTGTTTTGAATGGTAAGTTTGTGAAATGAAATAGATAGTTTAGTGGCCTTATTAGAGGAAGAGGAAGAAGGGAATTGCCGTTATCATAATCTGGAACTGAATGTAACGGTTATTATTATGAGTAGTTGCTCAATCCTTTTGTACATGTGTTGGAGAATCGGATCAACCAATGTGAACAATGGGTGGAAGAGAAAACTTTAGTTTCATCACATGATTTATAAAATTCTATTAGAAAATATTATACAAATGATTACAAAGAAATTTTTTTTTTTTTTTTTTTTTGAAAACGTTGGACGTTTTGATTCCTTAAAAAAATTTGAAACGCTATTGTCGAAGATGGTCATATTATCTATCCTAAAAGATCACATTAGATAAGATCATATTGTCTTCTTGTGTGACATGCTAGAGACACTTTAGATAAGATCACTTTTTTTTTTTTTGGATAGGAAAATCACTTTGTTTTTGTTGATATTGCATTGTCTTTTTTCTTTTTCTTTTTTTCTTTTTTTGTGGATTTTTCAATACACAATGGAGGAAAGGGGATTTGAACTCTAAATGTTTCTGTTAGAAATGGCAAGAGATTTCAGTTGAGTTACAAGACTGTTGGCAATATTGTATTGTAATCTGTCCTTACACATTGCCTTTTATCATCATTAAAGAATTGGAGGGACACATTCAATATTACTCTATACTCTATGCCGTGAATTCAACATTTAATCAAAAATTAAAATTATCAAACTTATATATTGGAAATCTTGACATCATGCTACCAAGTAAGCATTGCAATGAATTGGTTGAACACTTAATTTGACTCATCACTTTCATCAACTTATTTAATTACACTTTTTCATTATTATCACAGATTTTGGATATAACATCTTTCAATTTTTTATTACTTATTTATTTTATGATACTAAATGCAATTGATCTAAATTTGGAACTATTCCATTAAAAATTTAGGACAAAGAGTTGAAATTAACTTTGACAACAAATTTAGTTTTGTGAAAGCTAAATATTTCAACCAATTGCTATAGCAACCCCGTTTGCTATAGCTTCAAGGAACCAAGACAGGTTGACTTGGATGGGGGCAAAACATGGCGACTTTGATCTAACAAGTGCATATAGGATTGCAACAAGGCTGGCTTCTCTCGATCTTTTCCATGGAAAATGGGGTTGGGACCTAAAAATCCTTCCAAGAGTTCAAACTTTCATTTGGAAGTGTTGTCATAATATCATTGGGGTTAGAGAATGTCTAGCATCAAGAGGCATGAATATTGATGTTACCTGTCCTCTTTGCCAAGCTAATGTTTAATCAATTTCTCATGCCCTTCGAGATTGCCTAACCAAAAAAAACCCATATGGATCCAGCTGGGAATCTCCACAATTAGTTGTTCCTTCGTCACTCAAGACTTCAATGAATGGTTGTCAACCAATTGTGCTACTATTAAGGCAAGGTCTTGGTGCACTATTCCTTGGAATATAATGTTATCGTTTACTGTTTGGACTTTGGACCATCTAGAACAATAGGAATTTGGTGGTATATCAGTAGGTTCAGGTCGATGGAAGCAAATTTGAGAAGTTGATGTCATGTTAGCAAGGAAGCTGGGACGAGACCTGGACTGAAGTTGCAGAAATAGAGTATTGGAAGGACAAGCTATTGTTAGCTTCTGCATAAATGACTATAGTCTAGTCTTTCTATTTGCTATGCTACTTGTAGTTTAGGATGTGGTGTAGTTAGTTTTTATTAATTATAGACAAGTGTTGTTTGGTGTATTTGCAAAACCAATTTTGGAAGGAAGATCCGGATAGATTGGGGAGTTAGTTAGGCTCAGTTAGTAACTCTTTTCCTTGTATATATATGGATCAATTTTGTACAATGAAATTAATGCATTTTATTCACTCATCAAAACTCTTATATGGTATTCAAGTGTAAAAGAACCAACCCCATGCTAGCTAAAGAGGCAGTGCAGAGGGCAATGAAATTTTTCTTCTGTGCTTACTCCCCAAAAAACCCCTACCCATCTAGCTGTGAAGCAGATTCGATGGGAAAAACTAGCCCATGGATAGGTTAAGTTGAATACGGACAGATCATCACTTGGTAGCCTGAGGCCATTAGGAGGAGGAGGAGTTATTCATGATATCGAAGGTGCTTGGATCATGGGGTTTGTGAGGAATATAGGCATTACTTCTAGATATATAGCTGAATTATGGGCTCTACGGGATGGGCTCTTACTCTGCATAAATAGAAATTTTAATGCTATTGAAGTTGAGTTAGATGCTAAATCAATTGTTGATGTTTTGTCTACTTCAAATTACTCTAACAGTTTGGTTTCCCCTATGGTGGAAGACTGCAGGCTACTAGCTACCTAAATTCACCAGATTTGGTTTAACACATTGCTTTTGAGAAGCAAACAGGACTGCTAACAAGTTGGCTAGGATAGGAGCTGCCCAAGAAAATCAATTTAATCTTTTTAGTTGTCCGCCTGTGGATGTTGTTGATGTTTTCTTAGCTAAGTTAATTGATTTGTATTTAAACGGGAGGTGTCCTAACACAATGTTTGTTCCTTAGTTTTCTTAATGCAACCCTCTTTTACCCAAAAATGAAAAAGAAAAAAAAGAAAGCTGAATTTTTCATGTCAATGTGTTAGGGTTCTTTTTGCTCTCTTGCCATGCACATAAGCTGAAATTATCATGTCATGTGAATTTATTGAGCTTTCTTGATGATTCATATAAAGTTCAGGAGTCAAATCCACTACTTGCCCACATAAGCAATGAGAAAAGCTAGTGACACATCTTTCAATGCATATTGAAAAATCTTAAGAATTTTCAAGCATGTTCTCATTGAAATCTTTAGGTAATCTTCTTTTTGGCGTTACAGGTGAGTAAAAAAATAATTTAAAGTTGTGAATTCAAATTAGAACCAATAACAACTTACTACCTATAATTTGTTGTGAAAGTATTGTAAAAATATTGTAGACATAACACTTCTCGAAATTTATATTAAGGTAAAAGGAAAAAAAATTATATGAGAGGTGTTTGGTACGATTTTTTTTTTCTCTTTTCCTTTTTCTCATTTTACCAAGGTAATAGGTTAATAAATTCTCAAAAAAAAAAAAAAGAAGAAGTGATAGATTAATAATATCTGTCTTATAATTACAAATTTTCACCTAAGAGCACGTTTGGAAGATTGTAATAGTAATTATATAAAAATAGGAATAAATATTATAAGAATAAAAAAATGACATAATGTAATACTTATTAATATTTATTTGCTTTTATTTCTCAAAAAAAATTATTCAAGTGCTAAAAATGGGTGAACAATAATTTGTAGTAAGTAATAAAAATTATTTTACTATAGTGTTTTTAGTAATAAGTTTTCAATTTTTAGTAAATTAAACGGTATTTAAACGCACACGATATGTTTAGTATCTAAGAGTACTCATAGCAGTGAAGCTAAATAGTATATAGCTTTTTTTTTTTTTTTTTTGAAACAAGCTATATAGCTATTTTAACTCCACCAAAACACAAAAAATACTCTATGTTAATGTATGTAAAGCCAAGATTTTTTAGCTTCAACTTCCGTATGAAGCTACTTTTCGCTTCAACTTCACGAAAAGTTTAAAATAATTATTTAATTCCCACCCGTATTAAAATAATACTTCTTTCTATTTTTTTTTATTCTTTTTCTTTTCTCATTCTTCCCTTTGCTCTCATTCTCTCGCTCCCTCCCCTTATTAGCTCTCAAGGCTCTAAAGCTCAGGCCTTGTTTTGATTTTTTTTTAATTACTCATCACTCCTCACTCAATTTCCGTCATCACTTCTCACTCAATTTCCATCACTTATCACTCATCACTCAATACCCCACCACCCGTTTGGCCCCATCACTCACTTGTCATCGCTCAATATTTTCCACACTGTTTGTGGGCCCATGCCTGTCACTTGGTCAAAGCAAAGCTATTTTGTTACCCGCCTAATCTTGTTCATCCCCATTTTTTCTCTTTTCTCATTTTCCCTTCCCCCTTCAACCCTGTCATTCTCCTAAAGCACAAACCCGAACCCATAAAAATTTCGCCTTGTCAGGACCGTCACCAGTGAACAACACCCATCGCTCCGACGTGTACAGCGGCGCAATCTCCTCTGTCGTGACCCAGCGGCGCCGACGAGCATAAAGAAACGTGACCCATTTCCCCATTTTGTCATTAGTGGTGACGCCACGTTGAAGGCAGGGTGTTCCCAGGAACAGTTTGACCCAAAAATAAAATTATATATATATATATTGTGGGGCCTATGGGCCTGATAGTCTCGGCCCATCATGAAACAGGCCCAAGGCCCAGGCCGAGGAGCATAGGCTATTTGTTGTTAGGGTAGGGGAAAGTCTCTTTTCCCAATCCACACCGAGGACAACCTTATCCTCGGCCTGACAAAGGTGATTTTGGGGAAAGACAAACCCCAAAGTAAGCTATCGCTCTCACATTTAATGTACTCAACTAACCCCCCTTGGCCGCATTAATTGGGAGGTAACCCCTCGGCAGGATAACGTTGATCAGAGTGAACCACTTGAGTACCGATAAGGCCTCTGATGGGACAGACGGCCAGAGAAAAAGACAAATAGATAATCAACAGATGGAAGGAGGGGATAGGAAGATAAAAACTATAAAAGAAAAGCTACTAAAGTAAAGAGGAGGGGGAAAAAAAACGGAGAAACGAAGAGAGAACAATAAGGCCTCCTCGGCCACAGGCCGAGGAGCATTCCCCCATTGATAAAGAAACCCTTAGCATTTTTATTTTTTATAGAAAAAGTTCATGCATGGTGATCGACGGCCAGCACCTAAACCTCTCAGCCCACTCTCTATAAATTTATTGTTTGGGCTTATTGGGCTGAAAACCCATCACTCAGGGTCAATCCAAATTGAGTCCCTACAATTGGCGCTGTTTGTGGGAAGGATTAGGGTGCTGGCCGACGCACCAGATAAGTGTTCTAAGTTCTAAGTATTCGTTTTACAGTAAGTTGAAAAAGATAAGTGTTCTAAGTTCTAAGTATTCGTTTTACAGTAGGTTGAAAAAGATAAGTGTTCTAAGTTCTAAGTATTCGTTTTACAGTAGGTTGAAGAAGACAAGTGTTCTAAGTTCTAAGTATTCGTTTTACAGTAGGTTGAAGAAGACAAATGTTCTAAGTTCTAAGTATTCGTTTTAGAGTAAGTTAAAAAAAAAAAAAAGAGAGAAGGTGTATGAAAGATTTGGCAATAAAAAAAAAAAAGGGGAAAACAAAATAAACAAAGAAAAATCTTGATATTATTATTTCATGCATAAAAAAATTACATATTACAATCAGAGGCTCAGGTAGGCCTGTTCTACAAGCAAATTTACAAGCTAATAGCCACCTGCTAGTCCTACAATCAGAGGCCCAGGTGGAGCCGCCCTAAGGAGAAGCTAGCCGGAGGGAAGTGTCAACTCGTGCTTTTATTTGGCACCAAGAGAATGGGAGAGCTTGACACGCGGTGGAGGAGGTGAAGGACAATCATGCTCTCAGGCCCCCAACCACTCCCTCCTCGGTTAGGCGGAGTTGGAACAAAGAGAGGAGCAGATGCAGGGGCTCCGGGATACCCTCCCCCATGATGTTCCCTCGATTCTCTCTGTTCCTCTCAAGTGTTGGCCGTTGGAGACGGCAACACTCGAGCACCACCCATGAGGTGAATTCGCACGTCTTCCTCGTCGGGGGTGTGCTCCGGGGAAAGACATTAGGTTCTCTAACAACATCCCTCTGGGATACCTCGGAGGGCACCATCAGGGTTACGCCTAGACTCTGCCGCACCGAAAGCCCAGTGGGGGCTGCGGCCATACCGGTTTTTGTCAGTCCCGGGAACAATTCCGGCGGGGTTGTTAAAAGGGCATGGGAAGTTGGAAGAAAGTGTTTTGTTCTGTTTGTGTTGAAAGGTTCATGGGTTGTGGAGGAACCATCTCCTTACTTTATATAGGGGATGGGGGTTTGGTGAGAATTAATTCATGCAGAGTTCGAAAAGAGTATTATCAGCTGGGTCAGTAATGAAGTCGCCAATTTCCAAGGAGATTTGGCGTTACAGGTGAGTAAAAAAATAATTTAAAGTTGTGAATTCAAATTAGAACCAATAACAACTTACTACCTATAATTTGTTGTGAAAGTATTGTAAAAATATTGTAGACATAACACTTCTCGAAATTTATATTAAGGTAAAAGAAAAAAAAAATTATATGAGAGGTGTTTGGTATGATTTTTTTTTTTCTCTTTTCCTTTTTCTCATTTTTACCAAGGTAATAGGTTAATAAATTCTCAAAAAAAAAAAAAAAAGTGATAGATTAATAATATCTGTCTTATAATTACAAATTTTCACCTAAGAGCACGTTTGGAAAATTGTAATAGTAATTATATAAGAATAGGAATAAATATTATAAGAATAAAAAAATGACATAATGTAATACTTATTAATATTTATTTGCTTTTATTTCTCAAAAAAAATTATTCAAGTGCTAAAAATGGGTGAACAATAATTTGTAGTAAGTAATAAAAATTATTTTGTTATAGTGTTTTTAGTAATAAATTTTCAATTTTTTGTAAATTAAACGGTATTTAAACACACACGATGTGTTTAGTATCTAAGAGTACTCACAGCAGTGAAGCTAAATAGTATATAGCTTCTTTTTTTTTTTTTTTGAAACAAGTTATATAGCTATTTTAACTCCACAAAAACACAAAAAATACTCTACGTTAATGTATGTAAAGCCAAAATTTTTTAGCTTCAACTTCCGTATGAAGCTACTTTTCGCTTCAACTTCACGAAAAGTTTAAAATAATTATTTAATTCCCACCCGTATTAAAATAATACTTCTTTCTATTTTTTTTATTCTTTTTCTTTTCTCTTTTTTCCCTTTGCTCTCATTCTCTCGCTCTCTCCCCTTATTAGCTCTCAAGACTCTCACTACAAAAAAAAATGCCTATTAGCAACCAAGAATTTATGACAGACCCAAAAAGCCCTCTCAAAAAATCTTATTTGTGATGGCAAAATAAAGCTCTCGCAAATACTTGATAAAATGTGAAATATTTGCGACCAACAAAAAAAGCTGTCGCAATTATGTATTATAGCCGTCACAAATGCTAATATTTTGGAAGGAAATTTTCCCTCCATATTATTTGCAAGGGACTGTTAAAAATCTCTCGCAAAAAGTGTATTATCTGTGATGGTTAAAAAAATGTCGTCACTAATACTAAATTATTTGCGAGGTCTAGGATCGACCTTCACAAATAATCATTAAAATGTAAAAAAATTTGGAGGGAAATGTTCCCATCAAATTATTTCCAAGGGACAATAAAAATTCCTTACAAAAAGTTTATTTTTTGTGTGAGTTAAAAATATACCCTCGCTAATACTAAATTATTTGCGAGGGCCACAATTGGCCTTTGCAAATAATCATGAAAATATTAATTTTCTTTGGAGATAAAAGTTATTCTAAAATTCCAAGAATATAATGATTGGTGAAACATAAAGTGATAGGAAATTTGTATTCAAAATTATGCCTTCTAAAATTCATAATGTCTTGTTTTTCATCTCTGATTTTCAATTAGGCCACCAACTTATAGATGGTTTGCTCAAATTCTTTGAAACCTTCGGACTCAGCTTGACTTTGAACTTCATAATTCTAATTTATCCATCATTTTCTATCTGTGTAATTAACCACTACAAGAACTACATGATCACTTCTTTGGAAAGTTGCATGAACTAAACTATAGTAAAAATGTTATTTACATATCCACAACACATATAGCAATCAGTGATTGCCAATCACTAATAGTACTAGGAAATAAGATGAACAAAAAAAAAAAACTCAGTTTTAAAATCAGTGCAAGGCAATTAAGTGGTGAGAATTGGAGGCAGTAATTTAGACTTGGATCCAAGAACTTTAGCCTTTGTGTCTAGGAAGAATTCTATCCCAGGTAGCACTTTGACCTCTCCTGTTTTTAGTGATATGAATGGGATAACTGAGCAAATGGCCTAGCAAGTCATGGTCCAATGTCTCACTAGAGTAGAGGTCCCAATACTTTCTGGCAATTTGGTTCACTCTTTGGACACATTCCACACTTTCTGGATGGAGAAAGGAGTTATCTAGGATGCCTAAGTGCTCGTACCAGTGATCCACTGATATAGTTGAAACCGAGATCACTGTTAAATGAAAGAAATATCATTTGGTCTTTCTCAATTTCGAGGTCATAAGACAAAAAGGCCAATCTTTGATGAAGCCAAAATTTATATAAAATGGACTACATATTGATTGGAAAAGGCTTACCAAGTTCCTTAATGATTGTATTAATGTGAATATCTACTCAAAAAACATAGAAGTATTTTTCATGGTTAATACAATATGGTTGGCATGGTGCATCAGTGTATGCTTGGACTTGGCAACTAAATCTAGAAGATATATATGAACCAGTCTGGTAGAATAATATATGCTTATCTGGTTTTTGAGTATCCGATAGAAATTAAATGTTTTTGTTGTTTTAATGATAGTTAGCCATATCATCATCAATTTAATAACAAGTAATGCTCTTAATTTTTACAAGTTCTAAGAAATCCAACTGAAATCCTATGAGAAATATGGTAGTGTACAGAATAAATGAAGAATGTGTGGACACCTCAATAACTACTCTTCATAATAAAAAAATCTCTATGGAAATTCAGCAAAAATGATAATATGATGAGGTTAATTAACTTCTTAAATGCAGAAAAAACACGAATGTTTCTCTTACAGTTCTTGCAGATTAGTAAGATTTCCAAAATCAACTGGTAGAACTCCACTTAGATTAAGACGCTTCAGCTGACTGTCATAGCAAATAAAGAAAAAAGCAGAAAAAATTGAGACAAAGAGAATAAGAAACTGAATGCAATAAGAATCAGCATACACAGAGACTACCAGTTTAATTAACTTTTCAAATTTGATTTAAATCTATTGAAGCTTTATGATGGTGGGTGAGATTAGGAACTTCAAACTAATTACCTTATTTGTTTCTCCAACAGTAGACTGAGGATTCTTATGAATAGGATTGTCCCACCAGGCTTCAATACTCTTAAGATTTACTCAAACAACCAGTCAGTGGGAAATTCAACTGATCTACAGATACAAATAACAGTCTCGAAAGAGGAAGACTCCACAGGCAGCCGATCTATTGTAAGTCAAGACCATAATCAGAAGAGAAATGAGAACAGAATATTTGAATTAGAACTACTATGGAAGCATTCTTTAAAAAAAAAAAAAGAGGCTTGAATTTAAAAGACCCTGTAAGAAGGTCAGGTAGAAAAAAAGGCTAATAGAGTTATAAAATTATGTATCTTGTTTGTAGGGGCTTGTAAATCTTCATAAAACAGTTACAAGATTGAAGATACACAATGTAAATGCCTAAGACACATTTGAAATTTAGATTTATGAGATAGATTATTTAAGGGCATATTAATCACTCAATTGAAGCACCTATACTGTCTACAGTGAGAAGCAGAAGAGACTGGTCAGTTTCACTTCACTATTGCAAGTTGTTTTTTCTTGTTGGACTTGATCATGGTATTAATTGTGCCAGGCATATATTCCAGCCCTCAATGTACGCCATGGCCAATGCTTCTATTTCTAAGGAAACGAATTCTTGCAACAATCATACTCTCTCTAAGCATATAGAAAATTAGAGACACAAGAAAATAGCATGGAAGCTTTTTATTTTTTATTTTTAGAAACAACCACACATAAGGGAGAGGAAAAGAGGTTCAAAAAATGAAAGTTGATTGAAGAAGACTTTGAATAAAAAGAAAACGCATAGATTGTATTTAAGATTCCAAAGCTGCTACTATCGCAATATGCTTTCTACCTTCACCGTGTCAAATGTATTTTAAAAGTCATTCATTTCATCTCCATGATATAGTCCAAACTACAAGATTAACATTAACATAAATCATAAAATACCATGCTCTCTAGATATATAATAAAAGACTGATGTACACATTTATTTCTCTCTCCTTTCTTTTATCTAAGTGGGGTCGTCTGCTTATACTAATCCCTTGAGTGTACCACGTGCTACCTTTTTATTCCACATGTCTAGCAGCCCTGTTCATTCTTTCTTTTTATGCAGCTCATATCCCTTATTGAAAACCCTAAAAAAAAGGTAAAGCTAAAGCTATCTTTGTCTCTACCTTCATGTTCCTTGCTTTGTCTTCGGTCTTTCACTTTCAGCATTCATGAATCACAAAGCTAACCATGATCGATACTACTCTCTTTCATGGATTCCATATCACCATAATCTATTAAAACACAATTGAGAACAACCAGGAATTCCCAACACTGCAAAAGGGTACACTACTAATGACAAAGACATGAACTTTAAACAACCAATAGCAAGTAATCAAGAAACTAAGAATTGGGTAAGCAAAGATACACAAATTAAACCAAGTAATCCAGAATTTTCTCAACTGGGTAACCAAAGAAACACAATTTAAAGCAAGTAACCAAGAAACTAAGAATTGGGTAACCAAAGAAACACAATTTAAAGCAAGTAATCAAGAAACTAAGAATTGGGTAACCAAAGAAACACAATTTAAAGCAAGTAACCAAGAAACTAAGAATTGGGCAACCAAAGAAACAAAAGTTAAAGCAAGAAATTAAGAATTCTCTCAACTGGGTAAGCAAAAAACCAAAAACCAAGAAACAAAAATGAAAATCAAGAAAATAGAGACCTGGTAGTGCTGAAGGGTTTATATAGGGGTTTAGACTTTGGAGGTGAGTGCTAAAGGGTTTGATTGAGTTAATTTTCGGGGTTTATATAGGGGTTTAGACTTTAGAGGGAGTGCTGAAGGGTTTTTGGTGTGATCCGCTGGGTAGGTTGTGGGCAAACAAGGCGTTGAAGGTCTATTTGGTCTTGCCACGCAGTTTCGTGTTGTCAGTTGGCGCGAGTTGGGAGCGTTAGAGGGAAAAGTGAAAAAATTTAGAGGGAAAGGGGAGTTTTGTTCCGAGGGAGTTGGGAGTGTTAGAGGGAAAAGTGAAAAAAAATTTGAGGGAAAGGGGATTTGGTCTTAATGGCTCTTTGTAGTGTTTTATTTGGGACTACACTGCACGTAGTGAATGTCCCACCTACGCTAGTGCATGCACTAGTTTACTTTGTATGACTATATTTGGCATTTAATAAAAGATTTCTACCGTTTTGAGCTCAAAAAAAGTTTTATAAGAAATTGTGTGTTATAAGAATTTTTTTTTTATTAATTTAAATTTTAGAATATATGTAGCGGCATGTGGTTTGAAGCTTATAAGGTTTAAAGTTTAAACAATTAGTATAATTTTTTATAATAAACAAGAATAAATAGGGAGTATGTATATGAAATACATAGGTTAATTAATGAAATAAATTAGATATAATTCATAAATGGAATAGCTCCCCAAAATTAGATAATAAAAAAGATTATATGTCATATGTTAAAAGAACAATATGAAAATTTTCCACAGTGAGCTATATCAAATACTATAAAAGGCATTGTCCCCTATTATAAAAGGCTCAAAATTTTATAAAATTATATATGTGCATGTGTATATGTATGTGTGTATGTATATATGTGTAGGTGTGTGCGTGTATATATAATGCATGTTTAATTAGGTTGTTGAAGTTTATCGATCATAATCATTTTCATATTATATTGTGAACATTTTTTAGTACCATTAATGCATTTTTCCTTTTCATTTCTATCAAGACTTCCAAAATACAAGACCAATAGCAACCTAACCCAATTGAAACCCAAAAATGTTTCAAAAAAATGTTACAAATGTGTTAAATCACCAATTATAGATTAATCTCTCTCTCTCTCTCTCTCTCTCTCTCTCTCTCAAAAACAAGTAATAAAATTAAAAATTAGATTACAATTTTACTTAACTATACATTGTCACATATCCAAAATAAAGTATATTTTTTTAATTGACATATATTTTTATTTCTTTTTACTAAAATTTATGGTTCAACTATGATATTAAATTCTCTATATGAAATTAACATTAGTTAAGTTCGTATTATTCTTCAAATTAAGTATTTAATATTGTATCAAATTAACCTTGATTTGATCAGTATTAAATAAATTTATTTAATTAATATTTACATATAAAATGCTTCACATTAATTTTCATCTTAAGCCCCAAATTATGTTGAGCCGCCTTTGCGCCCCTATACCTATCCCCTAGGGGAAAACTTTGACTACATTGACCAAAAAATCCAATATACATCCTTTAAAATTTTGTTTAAAATCCATTTTTTTCCCTTGATTTTTGAAAAATCTCTTTTAACGACAACATACTAGTAGGCATCCCAGGGATCATACATAAGAGTGACCAAGGTAGCCCTCACACATTCAGATTTTTATTATATCTCAACATTAACCCTCGCTAGTCATGGGTTTTTTAAAAAGAATTTAAAGTAAGGACATTTTCCCCCTCTAAAATCAAAACCATTTATATCTAAGCACGTGTATTATTCTAAATGCATGTGTAGGGGTTTTGGGCCCGGAAGGCCCATGCAGGCCCACTTAATTAGAACCCAAAATAAGGCCCAAGGCCCATTGGAACAATTCGCTATGGCACACGTAGGGGGAGTTAACCCCAAACCTTATCATAGTAAGCCCAACCCTAAGGCCGGGGTGAGGTAGAGGGACACCACCCTGAGGGAGTTTTAGGTGGTATGCCTAAATATTGACGAGCAATGAGGGAAGTGAGCATAGGGCACGAACATGGCAAGGTTGGTGACCAAGGGCTTGTAGTGTCATTGAGGAAGTTCACCGCTGAGGACTCTTTGATGTCTGGAACAAGTACCAAGGGAATCCTCTAAAGACGTGAGGATCCCTTAGGATTCTGATGAATGTGGGAGTATGTGTGAAGTGAGAAAAATAATGATGATTACCTCACTAACAATAGACTATAAGAGGAAGAGGTGGGTAAAAGATCAGGGTTGGGAAAACATTATGAGAAAGGGGATATAGAGGGAGTATACTAGGAAACACAGGGGGAAGGGAAAACACGGCAAGGGAGGTGTATTAAGGCCAAGAGAAGGCAAACCAGGCGAAGCTCGGAGCCCAATTGGTAGGATTGTGACAAAGCCCACATACAAATTAATTGGGGGCCCAAATACCATCGTTTAAGTAGGATCTAGTGCTCACAGCATGTATGAGATCATGGGGCATATGTCCTCAAGATTGGGCAAGTGTCTTGTTTAATCTATGTTGCGCACATTTTAAAGGGACAATCAAAATTAGGTCTTGAATATGGTCAAGCCCGTAGTGATGAGCAGTCGAGCTTATTCATGGAAGAGTTGGATATACTATTCAACCTAAACATCATTGAAAACTCCCTTATCTATATATTTTTCTTGTCGACATAATTTTTTAATTTTGTAGCAACCACAATTGTATATAGCAATTTTGAATTTATTTTCCCTAAAAAAAACAATATTGGATTTTATTTCTCATTAAAAATGGGTATTTAATAAATTCTTTTGGGCTTTTAAAAAATGAATTCTCCTTTAAGTGGGCCAGGCCCAAATGAAAGCCTAATCCTGCAAAACTACAACGTCCATTGCCCAAGCGTTTCGCTAGAGAAAACATAGAATGCAAAAACAGTGTGTTTTCCTTCTTCTTCTCTAAACCAAAGAGAAACCCTAAAATCACAGCTCTGAAATCCAATGGAATATAGATTCAGCTGAATAAGATACAGAATTTTCTTCAGAATCTAAATTCCAAAAATTTACCCTTTATAGTTTATTTGCTTAATTCTCAGTTGGGTTTTGTTATAGGCATTTGCGTGGTTTGAATTGTGAAGAAAGAAATAAGTCATCGTAAAATGGGAGACACTGAGAACGGTGAAAAGGCAAGGAAAATGGTTTTTGTAACCGTGGGAACAACTTTATTTGATGCTGTTGTAAGAGCAGTGGATAGTTGGGAAGTTAAGCAAGAGTTGTTGAAAAGAGGGTATACCAATCTTGTCATTCAGATGGGTCGTGGATCCTATACACCCACGAAGGTATTGTATGTGTTGTTGAAACATTGTTTCTTTAGTTTGAAATTGAGTGAGATAAATGCATGTTAATCTTGAAGATTTTTTTCAGATTGTTTCCATATGTTATGCTCTGTCACAAAATTTTTTTATTGAAAATTTGAGATTTATATATAAATTTCAGGATACCTGTTGAGACTTTAGACCCAAAAAGGGTGACTAACACCCTATGATGTATGGGTACGGATACGAGTATAGGTACGGGTATGGGAATACAACTTTTTTTTTGAAAAACTTAGGGTACGATACGATACACTAGGGATACGTGTATTAATAATTTTTTAAAATATTTTTAAGCATTTATTTTATATATTGTTAAACATATATCAATGTAAAAGCAATAATGGGTAATAAAGTGAATCCATGGCCATTAAATGATGTTTAGAATACAAACCAAGATCAAAAGAGTAAATAATAGATAACTAGGTAAGTGTTTAACATTGAAACCAATACATAAAACATATAAATAAAAATTCTTACAACTTTCGGCTATCTCTCACTATCGGGGGTTAGTTTAGAACAATATCCAAGTCATATCACAGGTGTATCCTAGATGTATTGTTAATTTTTTTTAAAATGATTGGGTATGTATCTTAGAGGTATATGGTATGATACCGGTACAATATGTATCGGATACAGGTATGTGAACAAATATGGAGTATCCGTGCATCCTAGCTAACACTTGTAATCACCAGAGATGGGAAGGGGCTACAAATAATTATAAAAACGAGTATACTGTAAGGTGATTTAGCATTAAAGAATTAAATTTTGAATTCAACTTGGAAAAAATAAATTCAAGAAGAAGAAGAAGAAGAAGAAGAAAAAGAAACATATTAACAATAATTTGAGTTCTTGCTGAAGTTGGCTTATTCTCTTCTTGTAAGAACAAGGTGGTGGTTGCTTTAAGTACTTGTTTTCTTTGAGTACAAAAAGAAAGAAGATCGTTACAAGTTTGGAAAGATATGGTGGATAAATGGGAGCATAAATGAAATACATGTCATAAATTCTCTCACTCTCTCTCTAACCATTATTTGTTAATATTTTCATAGAAACTAATGTTCTAGCGTATGAATTATGTGTGTAGGAGATAAGTTCGACAAATAAGGATAACAGAAATAAGTCTAAAATTTTCTCCACTACATGTTTTGTACCAATGGCCAAGTACAGATATGAAATGGTATATTATATTATCATCAAATAGTTTTACATTTTATTGTTTATTTACATAGTTTAATAACTTTACCAATGTTTTTTTTTTTTTCCTTTTAAATATTGTAGTATCTTGAGATGGGCTCTGAGCCTAGCCCCATTGATTGCTTTAAAAAATTTCACACAAAGAAGGATGGCAAAGAATGGGCAACTGATCATGCTAAGACATTATATGTATGCAACTTATACCAAAATTTTAATTTTGTTATCAACTTTAGTTTTTTTGTTGTTTTGATTATCCACGTGGTTTTTATTTATGTGTAGGGAAAAATGGATGCCATAAAGGCCAAAGCTGTTTCTGAAGGTACTAAGACAAATGATTATTAGATCTTTCGCGAAGTGGTTGGTGAACCAAGTCATGGTCGTATTCTTGGCATGGGAATAGGTATTAAGGCAAAGGATGTGTACGGCTTGACTTCATCTGGTAAAGGATGTAGCAAACGTTGCAGAGAGGATTTTACAAAAGAAAAAGAAGATTTGGAGGCACATCTTAGAGAGGAAATGGATTCCAAACTTGCAAAAGTTGTGGAGAAGTTTAAAGAGAAGTTTGCACAAAGTTGTAGTCGATGGGCATACCACAACAATCTAACATAGATCCAGCTACCACAGTACAATCTCAAACTTCTGCTTTTGCCTCTTGGATCTTCTACAACTTTCTATTGGTTTGTTGTGGTTTACAGCTTGCAGCTATTATAATATTATATTATTTTATATTTAGTTTTGATAAATGATAATAGGACTATGATACTATCTACTGTTTTGACAGTTGTGTAAAGGTTTTGTATTTAATTTTGTATATCATATGTGTTTTGTGGTTTACGTTTTTCACAATTGTTATATTATTTTAATTTATATTTAATTTTGATAGTGGTTCAAGTAATCAATTAAGTTATTATTACTGTTAAACTAGTCCATACATGTTTATTGGCTTTATTGCTTTAAGTAGTTTTTTTTTTTTTTGGTGCAAAACAATAGTCACATTTTTGGGAACATGCAAACCATATTGTCCTTTTTATTTGGGGTTTGAGTCTTATTGTAAGTATGTGGGTTACAGTTTAGGAAAAATCACGCGTGCAGTACTAATAATTGTTTTTTTTTTCCCCTGGGTACAAAATAGTAACATTTATAAGAAACAAAACTTTGTTATTTCTTCCATGTATGGTTTCATTGAAGCTCATGTTTTGCCTGGACCATATATGTTTACATTGATTGCTTCTTGTTTTGTTTCTACTAGTAAAACCACAGCTCTGAACCGTTGTCTTCATGCACTGTTAAGGGTCTCTCCCTGATGTTCATGAAGTGCCTTGGTGTTTTTTTTTCTCTTGCAAGACCATCATAGAAGCATCCTTGTTTGATAATTTGGCCTATCCTATCTTTTAGTTTTAGGACAAAATTATTGCTGACAATAATTTATAGCATTGGCCAAGGTTTGCATTGGGTGAACCTATTGTAACCAGTGGCTAGGTTTGGACTTGAAGTTTCACTTTTGTTAACTTCAAGGGCCAAGATATATCCATTCTGACTTTAAGCTTTGGATTGTGTGGAGGGCCTTGTTGGCTGTTGCACATAAATCTGGAATTGTTATATTATCTTAGTTTATATTTAATTTTGATAGTGGTTTAAGTAATCAAATTAAGTTATTGTTATTGTTAAATTAAAAAAAAAAAAAAGGTATTACTGTTGTTTATGATATATTATTATATGATTAGATTTGATATGGTATATGTTTACTTATTTATTGAAGCATTGATACAATTACAAATTCACTTTAATTGTTTCATTTTAACTAATGTTTAATTTTATTTTTTATTTTTTATTTTTTAAGATGGTACTAGCAGAGATGAAGAGGACAACTCAAACAATAACATAGAGGTTGAAAACAGCTTGGAGGGTGACTCAATGGAAGACTAATATAGATCTTGTCATAATTCTAGTTGTTTAAGTTTAAAACAAGGTTTAATTCCAGTATTTATTTGTATATTTTATATTTTAAAGTTTGAACTTACATGAATTTTTATGTTTCGATGGATCAATTTTTAGTAATTATTGGACTATTGTATCAATTTTTAGTAATTATTGTACTATTGTAACATGATAGTTAAACAAAAATGATATAAAATAAATTATAAATAAATAAATAATAAAATATTTCAAAAATTATATAAAATATTATCACCAATGACATAAAAATTTGGTCATAAATAACTTTATAGTGATGACAAAGTCCCTCGCAATATAAAGTCACTATTATTCCTAACTAATTGCGAGGGGGTTAAAATCCTTTACAAATAAATTTTAGCGCCGACATTATTTGTCTTGTCGTTAATTTGAAATTTGCAAATAACTAATTGCGAGGGTATAAATGTCCTCACAAATAGTTATTAATGATGATTGCTTCCCCTCGCTAAAAATAAGTTGCGAGGGGTTAAAAAGTCCTCACAAATAAATTTTAGCAATGCCATTATTGCGAGGGTATAAATGCCCTCACAAATAATTATTAACGACGATTGCATCCCCTTGCTATAAATAAGTTGCGAGGGGTTAAAAGCCCTCACAAATAAATTTTAGCGATGCCATTATTGTGAGGGTATAAAGGTCCTCATAAATAGTTGTCAACGACGACTGCTTTCTCTCGCTAAAAATAAGTTGCGATGGGTTAAAAGCCCTCACAAATAAATTTTAGCAACGCCATTATTTGTCACTAAAAAGTATGTAGTCAATTTAGAATTCGCAAATAACTAATTGCGAGGGTATAAAGGTCCTCACAAATAGTTATTAACGACGACTGTTTTCCCTCGCTAAAAATAAGTCGTCGACTTTTCTTGTTGTTTGGTAATATATTTGTGAGAGCGAATTTGTTTAGTAGTGACGGTGGATTGCCCTCGTAAATTATTTATTTGCGAATGTATGGTCGCAAAATCTCTTTTAGTGACAAGTGCAAACACGACGGCCTTCGAGGGCCATATGCCCTCGCTAATAACCTTTTGCGACGATATTTGAATTTTTGCGAGGGAATATGGCGCTCGCTAGTAGACTCTTTTCTTGTAGTGTCTAAAGCTCAGGCCTTGTTTTGATTTTTTTTTTTAATTACTCATCACTCCTCACTCAATTTCCGTCATCACTTCTCACTCAATTTCCATCACTTATCACTCATCACTCAATACCCCACCACCCATTTGGCCCCATCACTCACTTGTCATCGATCAATATTTTCCACACTGTTTGTGGGCCCATGCCTGTCACTTGGTCAAAGCAAAGCTATTTTGTTACCCGCCTAATCTTGTTCATCCCCATTTTTTCTCTTTTCTCATTTTCCCTTCCCCCTTCAACCCTGTCATTCTCCCAAAGCACAAACCCGAACCCATAAAAATTTCTTAAGCTCCTTCGCCTCGTCAGGACCGTCACCAGTGAACAACACCCATCGCTCTGACGTGTACAGCGGCGCAATCTCCTTCGTCGTGACCCAGCGGCGCCGACGAGCATAAAGAAACGTGACCCATTTCCCCATTTTGTCATTAGTGGCGACGCCACGTTGACGGCAGGGTGTTCCCAGGAACAGTTTGACCCAAAAATAAAATATTATATATATATATATATAATAATTTAAATTTATTTATTTATTTACCCTTTAAAAAAAAAAAGAACACCCCCAAACAAAATCAAGAACACCCTCAAATAAATAAATAAATAAAATTATCTGTTCTACTTTAAAAAAAAAAGCCCAAAAATTTTTTAAACTAAAATCTAAAAAAAAAAAAATGTAACAGAGCAAGCCCACTGCCCAAAGCCCAACATCAATCCCAAACCCAACCTAAAGAAAAAAACAACATATTTCAAGCCCAACAAATGGTAGCAAACCCACGGGCCACGGATTCATAAAAAAAAAAAAAAAAAAAACCCAAACCTAACCTAACTTCACTGCCAAAAAGCAAAAATCCCTCTGCTCCAAGGCGGGAACAACGTTCTCTTTCCCTCCAAATATATATATTTTTTCTTTTTCTCTAAAACCTTTTTTATTCTCCAAAATCAGAATTTTCAATTTCGTCGCCAATTCCCAAATTCCTCTTCCAATACCCTAATTCCCCAAAACCAAAAACCAAACCTACATCTACATTACATGGACAAATCGGACGACAAAGACGAGCCCTTGACGGAGCTCAGCCCCGGCGATCTCCGGCCACCGGAGGATCTGCGGCGATGTGTTCGCCGCAGATTGGTCCAGTCCACGCTCTTCCCACAAAAACCGCAAGAGTGCGAAGAGAACGGCGATCACAAGGTTCAGAAGGACTGTTCGGAAGATGAGGACGAGGATTTCGGTGGGAGCAGTCAAAGCAAGAAGAAGAGGAAGCCTAAAGGAAAGTCAATGCTGCGAGCTTCCAAGAAGGTTCAGGTGAATCTTGGTTGTTTATTGCTGAATTGTTAATGTGCATTGAATTTGAATTATCTGATTGAAAATTTAGGATAAGAAAGTAGCTAATTCTCAAGTATTTGTTTTTTATAGCAGGTGAAGGAGAAGCGAGCAGTGAATACTACGCCCAAGAAAACAATGGCTGATTCGATAGAGTGTCAAGCTGCATCCCCGCCAGTTCCGGATTTGCGGTTGGAGGCAAAGATGTCAGCTCAGGTCAGTCACCATGCTCAATTCGATTGCCGGGTTCGGCTCATATTGCTAGATTTTGGTAATTGGATATGCTTATGTTTGTCATTGTGGTTATTGCTTACTCATACTATGAATAAATAACGATTTTGGTATCAAAAAAATTACAAAAAAAAAGAGGAATAAGCTGAAATTAGTTATGGTAGCTCAAGTTGTACTTCTTTGGTTTTGTGCTGATTTTGGGATATTTGGTTAAATGAAAACTTTTAGCTTGAATATTGAAAGTGATTGTATCTTGGGTTTGTTTGCTTCATGTTTATCACCCGTAGTATTCAGTGTGTAGCTCTAAGTGTTTTTCTTTTGTGTATGATCAGGAAAATTCACGGATGTTTGCAGGAAAGCAAATTCATCCTTTTTTCTCATCATGGAAAGCAGGAAAGAAAAACCAAGAGGCTACTGAAGTGGAGGGTAGTTGTTGCTTTGTTGATTTGGGGGATAAAAGTATTACTTGCGGCCCAATTCATGTATTTGAAACAACTCAAGTATGGTACTTCAAAGTTAGCTTTCCGTATGAATTGAAAAAATGTATTTAATTTCCGAATTTTAATGTCTTTATTTACCTTCCTCACCTAAGGTGAAACCTAAATTCTCTGTTATGCAGGATGAGGCAGCGTCTCTTGATTGGAGAAACTGGAAATTTTGTGATGACACCTTTATCAATACCAATCATAGTTTAGAAAACACATCATCATCAATTTTTGAAAGCTCTGCTGGGTCCTTACATATTGATAAGCTTCCCATCTTTTTACATCCTTGGGATGCATCAACTGTACTGAATGAAGCGTCTTTGGATCAGTGTCCTAAGCAACTAGAACATGCACCTGAAGTGGTATGTACTGCATCATTTATCTGAATACGTCACCAATTCCTTCTTTCAATTCCCCCCCAGCCCCCTCCCCCCTCCCTTTTTGAATTGTTTTAGTTTCTCTACATGTAATGATTTTTGAGTCATTATATATGAATTACTCTCAGGACTATGAGGTGGAGGAAGTTGGTTTATTTTCTGGGCATGCTAGCTGTCTTAGGAAGTCAGATATTCTGCAGCAAAGTAGATTTCTTCGGGAAAGGTTAACTTTAATGTTCAAAATCTCCATGGTGTTTATATATGGATAATCTTCCTTTACTTATCGATGTTTTTCCTGTTCACATTTAAATTTATAATTTACACGACTCATAACGTTTAAGTCAGACAATTTTGTCTTTATACCCCCCCCCCCCTTCCCTTTTTTACAACCACATATAATACTTTGCAAGTATATTTCCAGTATTTACTCTACCACTTCAAAGAGGCATGATAATTCAATGTTTACTTGTCATTTGGTTGTCTTTGAGGATTTTATTCTTCCTTCTTCCCTTACTGTATATGTAAACTTTAGTGTCAATTCTCACCTTCTTGGTTCAACTTACCATGGCATTAAGATTTTATCATTCTGGTGGAGAAAGAAGAAAAGAAACCACTGAAACAACTTTTCCTTAGATTGCTGTCTTTGCTCTAACTACTCCTTATTAAAATGGTCTTTTATAAATCTTTTCTGCCAAAGCTAAAGGCTGAAGGAACCTTTGAAACTGCCAAAAATATTAGCACAATTGTGCTATCTTTAAAAATGTTTGTAGATAACTGTTATTAGCCTTTGTACGTGGTGATATGGTAGCAAATGTCCTGTTAAATTTATATAAGCTCTTGTACTGGTGCAATTTTGAATAACACATCCTTGATGAAGTCATATCATTGTAGAAAATTACAACATGAATGCATGACATGATTGCAATTTTTTTTTCTTTAACCGTCTTTGGACCCATACTGTCTTGGTGGTAAACAATTTTGTTGAAATATCAAACATGGATGCATTTGTCAAACCATCACATAAGTTAATCATACTTAGTCACTTCTAAATAAAAAAAGTTAATTACACTTAGTTCCCAATTCAATTATTTTTGTGTATAATATCAGACAAGCATTTCAGCCACTTTTCCCATATCCCCTTTCTTTCACCGAGTTATAACTATACTGTTTGTGACACTTATCACTAGTTTTTAAATCATTTATGCATGATTCTCAGTTGGAATACTAGATATTGATATCTCTTTCATTTATGCTGATATTGCAGTATGATGTCATACTATGCACGTCCTGATAATCAGCTTGAGAATAGCTTATGGACATATAAATATAAACCAAAGAAGGCTACTGAGGTCAGATATGTTGTTTTAGTCTCTTCTTTGCATTGATGTTGTGTGTTTCAATTATTTATTTACCTAAGTAGATTGACACCTTTTCCCCTTTGTCCTGTTTCTCATTGGAGATGATGTACATTTACTTTTCATAATTCTGTTATTCTGGTGTCCTGCAGGTATGTGGTAATGATGAATCTGTCAAGTTTTTGAGTGATTGGCTACATATGTGGCATGAAAGAGGTTTCCAAATCAGCAAAGTTCGAACTGATGGTGATCAATGTGACATACAAGATGATGATTATAGGTGTTCTGATTCAGATGACATAGATGAAGAGCCTGGTCTAAAGAACGTTCTCTTAGTTACAGGACCAGTTGGGGTATATCCAAATATATATTTTTTTAATTGCACCTTCTGTTTGTTTTAATTTAAGTTTGGATTGTTTCTGGTTTCTGTACTTGAAGTTGTGGTGTTGTTATTACTTGCTTGGAGAACATTTCCTTCATCATATCTCAACATGCATTCAAAATGATAGTGATTTTGGCCATCTTTCGGTAAATTCTTTCAGGAATATTGCTTTGAAGACTAATAACACTTTTTCCTTGTTTGAGGTTCATTTATTGGTAATCCTATTTTCTTTCCTAGTTTAGTTTACTTTTTAATTCTAAAAAATGGTGTCTGCCTATACTAAGCCCAGATAAAGGTGGAGGCTGGGTTGACATCCAGTGGAATAAAATTTATCATATCCTATGGACATAGTATTGATATACACGGTAGCTATAATAAAAAAACATGTCATGCATACAAATAGGCTGCTCCAGTCTTGGAACTTTGCAGGATAATAAAGAATGTTTGCTTATGTAGTTGGTTTTTTCATAAAACATTAAATTTCAATCCAAGTTTTTTTTTTTCAGGTGGTAGGATTTTTAGGAGACAAATTTTGATAGGTAGCGAGTTTCTCTCCTAAACAAAATTCTTAAATGGGGTGGGCAGGATGCTATAAGTCTATAACCATAGAACCCAATGCTGCTGTGTGGGAAAAGGTGTTAGAAAAATGTTTAAAGAATGAGGGGTTATATCAGTGGTACTAATGTTCTTTTAACTTGCTTTGTCACAATAGTCCGCAGTATAATTCTACTGACCTAGCAGGTTTGACAATCATGATGTTCAATTGGGCCTGCATCTTAATCTCTTTACTGTTTTTGGGGATCTCGGTAACTCTTTGTCATAAAAGAAGTTTAACTTGGAGATATAATTACTCATTTTCAATTAATGTTTAATAATTTTGACATCCATTGATTTATAAAATAAAAATAAAAATGAGACCTATTGATTAGAGGAGTTTGTCTTTGATGGAAGCCAAAATGTGTGTCGATCTGTTTTCTTCTTTTTAGGAATCATTGGAAGGAAATCTATTCTAGAATTTCTAACCGATTTTCCTTGGAGGTGCATGTAGTTGAGTAGAAAATCAAACTTTGGTAATTAAGTTAGTGTGCACTATCCTGCCTATAGGGAAAGGATCTCCTCCAATGCAATCCTCCAATTCCCTCCCAATTTTAGCCTGGTTTGAGACACACGGCATTTATTTGATTTTAAATGCTACATGTCTTACACCTAAATAAAAATAGGAGGATTCAATGGGAGGGGATCTTATCCCACAGATAAGAGGTTTTGTACAATGCTTGTGCCAATATACTTTACTGTTAGATTTGGCACTTTGTTGGCCTTTTCTCATCAGTTTTTGTCTGCTTTATGTTGGGGTAATATGTTTAAATTCCTTCATTGTTAAGTGAAATCTGTTAATGAAAATTGAAACTTATTCATTTATTTTCCATATGGCATAAATGTTCTCAAACTCAATGTTTTCTTAGCAAATGCTTTTGGTTCATACTGGCAGTTAAAAGGTTTGTTTCTTGTGTTGCAGTGTGGGAAATCTGCAGCTATCTATGCTTGTGCGCAGGAGCAAGGGTTTGAGATTTTGGAGGTATCACCTGAAATTGCACAATTTTGTTGTTGAACTGTATTGAGCATTCCAGATTTGATGGTTTCACCAATTGATTTTATGTATCCTAATATGCATATAATCATGAATAGGAAGCTCAAGATGCTGGGATGCATGGTTAAAAGTTAATATAGCCATGGGATTTTGTGCACTGGGTATGGCATAATGCATTTTGTGGTGCACTGTGCAATATTTTGGATTCTGCACATTTTGTGTTGGTCAGTCTTGGGGTGGATTTTGACGCCAACCTGAAATTGGGTTGAATATATCCTAACCAATGCCAGACCAAAGCACTTATTAAGTTGATAGGCAGGTTTCACATGAGTTGGTTAGAAACAGTTGGGTTGGTTGGATTCAGAGATTGGCTGCAAGTTATTACTTATTACTTGAATCAATTAATTATAGGATTGGTTGAAACTGCTTTTTAACGGTTAAACTCAACAAATTCTTTTTGGTTTGGGATTTTCAGACATCATCTTTAGATTCTTGAAAATATATCAACATGGTGTTGGTAGGTTGCAGAAACTGTGCTCAAAGATGCTTGCCATTGAATCCAATATGCAATAAATTTAAGCTCTAGTTTCCCCTCTAAATGACTGACTACCCCCCTGATTTTTGTGTATGAGCACAAAGCACAAAAAATTTCAGTTAGTCATTTTGGAGTTATTGTGTTATCAGTAGAAGTGTTTCTATTCACTACAGCAGTGCTATAAGAAATAGTTTGTTTTGCCTTATTCCCAAGGACCTGAACTTCAGCTACAAGTCTGCTACAGACAGAAAGCAGAATTGTCTTCTTCGTTGCTGTTTGATATAATTAGGGGTATATCCCACTACTGCTATCAACAATTTGAACCATTTTAACTTACTGTTAAAAGTCAATTCAATAACTTCTTGTATAGTTTAACATTATGGAAATAGCCTTTCAAGTGAAAGTTAAATGTGTCTTATCTGTTGCTTTGTTAGCTAAGTGCATCAGACTGTCGCAGTGGAGCTCTAGTGAAGCAGAGGTTTGGGGAGGCTTTAGAATCACGTTGGCTCAAAAGGTTTATCAATTTATCTTTAGCACTAGTGGCTGCGTTTTTAATCTCTCAAATTTATTGTGCTGGGTAATTGTATCTGACTATACTTTCCAATTGTGCGGTCTTTTTTATTTCCAATGACACTTTCTTCTATGTTTCATTGTTTCATGTGTTCGTTGTATATTGCATTTAATATGAGATAAATAATTCATTAAGGATGACAATGTAGAGGGTGCAGTAGAAAATTAAAAATGGGGAGAAAAAGGGAACCTGGGCCTCAAAGTAATATAAATGTATGATAAAGCAGGACTAGTACTTGTGAGGATCTGGCTTCAGAAAATTCTTTTCAGCCACTTTTTAAATGCACTTTAGAATGGGATAAATTTGCCAGATCATCACTATATGATTTATTTATGACTTCCGCTTGGAGGGGTTGTAAATATTTACAGGGTAAATTGCATTTTTAGTCCCTCAAATATAGGTTTGATTTTGGTCCTTCAACTTCAAATTTTAAAATGTAATAATTTAGTCCCTTTGTCTATTTTCTGTCCATTTATTACTTGCATTTTTGGTCCCTTATGGGGTTGGTTTGATTTTAGTTCCTGAGGTTGGTTTTTTAGATATCAGCTCGGTTCGATTTTGGTTCCTTAAAAAGAAAAATAAATGTATGGACTAAATTGTTACTTTTAAAAATTTGAAGGAAAAAATTGAACATTCTAAAATTGAGGGACCAAAATCAAACTGACCCCATATTTGAGGGACTAAAAAAACAAATTACATTTTTTTTAATAATTTAATCTTGGAGTGCTAATGATAATTGAACATATACATACAACACACACACACACACATTAAAAAAATTCTCTCTTCTGCAACTAAGATCATCCTTCCACTTTACTTTAAATGACTAAATATGGGAATCTATTTACAATTTGTTCTTGGAGTGCTAAAGATAATTGCACATTTTTTAGGTAAATTGCACTGACACCCTCGAGGCATAGTGAAATTAGACTCATTCCCCTAAATGATCAAAATAATTGACAGTCTACCCCCTTCTGAATTACTTTGGGGTGGAGTGTCATTTCTTGAAATTTGGGTATAGTAGTCTAATTTCGCTATACCTCCTCGTAGGCGTCAGTGTAATTTACATCATTTTAATTTTCTTTTTCTTCTATGACTAGACCATAGACCATTTTTCTATGTCACTTCAAATGACTAAATATGGGAATCTGCTTTAGAATTATTACTTGTTATCATTGTAGAGCATGAAGGATTTGTTCTGTCATGAGCATAAACTTAGAAGGGGAACATTCTGCATAAAAGTGTACTTGTTACCAAATGCCAGACTTGATGAATTGAGAGAATTAGTCATTTGTAGTGCTATGATACTTTGGAATGTATCAAATTTGTTTCTAGAACAATTTTTTTTATTTTTATTTTTTATAGATTTTACTGTCTTATTTTTCAGCTAATGAGTGCATCCTCTTTAAAAGACCATGATGTAAGCAAAATCTTGCTTGCTAGTAGGAATCTTGTAATATCGCACATATTTCAGCCGTAGCCCGTTGTTTTTAATGAATTATAACAAAATGATCAGAAATTAAACATTATTCCTTGAGTAATACTGTGATCATCTATCCTATTATGATATGGTATATATTTTTTCAGGTCATTGGGACATCCTGTGGAATCACAGAACAATCATATTGTGATGTCTCCCCAATCTCTGCCCAATGGTAGAGCATCACAAGAGTTTGAAAATGAGGTGGTAGAAGTGATACCCTTATCAGATGAGGAAGCTCCTCATGATGGCATTGGAGCCTCAGCAAAATTTATCTGCAAGGAGAATGGAACTGCACATAATCAAAGTGAAGTTAAGCCTTTGATTCTCTTTGAGGATGTGGATATCACTTTTCTTGAAGACCGTGGCTTTCTTGCTGCTATACAACAAATTGCTGAAACAGCAAAGGGACCCATGATATTGACCAGCAATAGTAAGAGGACTTGCTGATCGAGAGTCTCATTATTGACTGTAATATTGTTGGTTTTAACTTATCAAAAATATTTTTGGTTTTAACTTAATTTCTTTGTTTTTATTCTTATTCTGGTAAAATGCAGGTAACAACCCTGTCCTGCCAGACAGTTTGGACAGGCTACAGGTGGGTTTCACATTGCCATCATTAAAAGAGCTGCTTTGCCATATATGTATGGTATGTGCTTCCTGTGCCTTCCCCTCTTCTCTCAGCTTTCCCATTGTGGATTTTTGTGTTCCTTGCAGTTTATTTTGTTTTCCAACTGTAGGTTTGTGCTGCAGAAGGAGCCAATGTCCAACCTCATTTACTGGAGCGATTAGTTGGGTCTTGTGATGGAGATATTCGGAAAATCATTATGCATCTTCAGTTCTGGTGCCAGGGTAGAAGATTTAGAAAAGGTGTTTTGCACAATACATTTGCATGCTTGCTTAGCATCTGTATGCATGTTATTATTGTTTACAGTGTCATTTTTGTTGTTGATATTGTTACTCGCAACTCCTTTTATTATATTGCCATTATTGCTATTAAGTCTACACATTTTTGATTTGGGAATTGGTTCCCTGATCAGTCAAATACAACTCTTTTAGATTCTCAGGGAATACAATATGCAGCCTTGCAGGATGCAGCTAGTATTTGAGTGAATTGCAGTCAATCAGCCTGTGAAATACAGCACACCATCTGCATTTTGGGGGTCTCACATGTCATCATTGACTGCATTTATAAAATAATTTTAGTAAATATGCAGCTTACGTGTGGTGGTCACCTATACAGATGTTGCTAAAGCTAACAGAAACTGCTTAATTAATTAAGAATTAAGCATCTGAGTGAAATTATGACAACTCTATATATATTTTGTATTGATTTTGTTAGAATTATGGTTAAGTGATTAAATTCACAATTTTCTAATAGCTTAAGCTTTTGGGACAATTAGTAATTTATCAGATTTCATTTGGAGAATGTATATATGCCTTAAGATAATTTGGGAAATTACTGATAGGAATGAATTTTTTCTCATATGTTAATGTTCATGCTCAGCACATGGATTCGAGCCTTTACTTGAAATTTTTATTTGCATGCACTGCATTTTATAATAAATTACCTTTTGTCCCAAAACCAAAAGCTTAAGCTATTAGGAAAAGGTGAATTTAATCATGCAAAATAATTCTAGCATTTTCAAACCTTTTGTTCCAGCTTGAAGAGATAATTTTAACATAATCCTTTTGACTGTCCAGATAGAAAAGAGAAGAGAACATATGGTTCATTGATATTTGATATTGATGCTGGCCATCAGTTACTACCTAAGATTATTCCCTGGGAATTTCCTTCTCAGTTATCTGAGCTAATTGAGAAGGAGATCACCAATTCATTATCCATGATGGAAGAAAATTCTACTTCAATGGAGGTTGTTGAGGAAGAACTTGACAAAATGGAAATGCAGAAAGGTTTGGATACACATGATAATGAAACAGAAAGTATAGAGGCCAAGAAGTTAGCAATGTTGAACAGGAATGGCTCTGTTGAAGACTGCATTGAATTCACAGCTCAATTTGATGAATTATCCAATTCTTCAGGCCCCCCTGTCGCTTTCTCTCGGCGAAATGTTCGAAGGAAACTGGATGCAGTACTGTCTTCTGATTCTGAAGATGAGATTTTAAGTAATGGGTATTCTATAGTTTTTGATAAAGATGCTAACAATGAACCATCCCAAGGAGTCAACAATAGCTTTCCCTTTTCTTGTCCATTAACTGAAAATTGCTTAAGCCCATTAACCAACAAGCTACTCTGTGGAGCAGAGAATTTGGAAGAAACTTGTTATCAACATTCAGAAAGACCTGATATGCAAATTGATGAGACTTGCAAATCTTTTGATGTATCATTTGTGCCAGAATCATCATTTGTTCCTGAAACTATGATAGGTGATGTAACAGAGCTGTTATCTAGAAGTGGTCATGTTGCTGATTCCTTAGAAGTTTCTGTGAGCAATGAGTGGATCCAGACCCTGTTCCCAGATGAAGCAGAGAATTGTGATAAACCTTTACTTAGATTACAGAAACATTCAGATATGCTAAGAAATAAATGTGATGTAAATCCTGAAATCCTTCACGGAGAGGAGGTGGAAGATTCCCAAAATGAAAGTGTTGAGGCTACAAGAGGTTATCAAGTAATGGATGAGTGCAGTCGCATGGATTTTGATAGAAGGTCCAAATTTGTAGAGAAGCCTAGGCCGTTGATGGTGACTGATTTAGTACAAGACACATGGATAAAGCTTCGTGGCTGTCGCACTGATCTAAGGCAATACATCGTCTTGGAACGACAAGATGCAATTCAAAGTATTAAACTTGCTCATGGTATGAGCAATCTAATCTCAGAAGTTGACCTGTTGCTATCTAACTGCCAAATGGTAGCAAGTGTAAGTATCCTTAAAAAAAAATATAAAATCCCTATTCTTTTGTTATTCATGTGTATTTTATTATGATAGTCAAGTGTTTTTGCAGGATTCATTGGAACCATCTTTGGACCCTTCTGAGGGATCAGATGCATTCAGCTGGTGTGATGAGCAAATACAGATGACATCTGCAATTGCACAACATGGTTTTTGCTTTTATGCAAAAGATATAGCTGCTGTAGGATCAAAGATGGGCTGTGAGAGCAGTGTTGATATAGCCTCAGAGATGTTGGGTTCCACAACTCATACAATGGCATTGGGTAAATTAATTGGACAGGAAATGAGAACAAGTAGTACATTATTTGGGGCAAGGAGTTCAGAAATGAGTCCACCTAAAAGTGATTTGTCGAGAAGGTATTGACCTCAAATCCCTTGTTATGGTGATGTTGTACGCATTATTTAAATGACATCCATGTATATTGGTATACAATGATATGTTAATAATATTGTATCCTGAAGCTTTTGCAAGTTTTCAATATTAGTTGACATCCTAACACTAAACGGATGTTAGCACTGAAATATTTATTTTTTGGGTGGGAATCCTCACACTATCCTATGTCTACTTTGAAACTTCTGTTGTGGCAGGGGCACAGATTCACTTAACATTTATTGTTCTTTTTTCTTTCCTTAAGAAAAAAAGTGTAATCTTCTACTTGAGAGATGGATGAGGTGGGACTTTCCAGTCTTTACTCTGTTATAACCCAATTTGCATTGCTAATTTCTTGCAAGGTGGTAGTCACATAGTCAATTTTTGGTTTCATTTCTGTAAAAGTGAGGAGAATTAAGACAATTAATTATGAATTTTGTGAACATGACCACCCATCGAATACAATGAACTATTCCTCAAACAAGTGTGAGAAGTGCAAATGTAAGGTTTGAACATGGTCTAGTGTGAGTTACATGTTCCGAAGCAAATCTTTTGTGCATGTTCTCAATTGGTATTTAACTCATTCAAAATAAAAGTTGTCTTAGAAGTGGCAGTTTTAGCAATCTGCTTTTAACTCATTATCCTGGGTCTTGGTATGCATTTTTTTGTTGATATAACCATTTTCTTTGGTGGCTGTAATGCAGTGGAATCAATTCAAGTCCTTTTGATATAATCCAGTCCATGATTCCTGCAAGATCATACTTGATGGTGAGAGATGTGGCATTATATGAGTATATTTCTTCATTGTGCCACATTTCAAGATCAGAAACTTCCCGTTTATCAGGAGGCACTCACAAGACCAAAAGACGGAGGTATGCGCTTAAAATGTTGAATATGGCGTTCTTGTAGCATAACAATTTGTGGCACGTCTCTTGCAATAGTTGCTCAATATGTTTCAATGCAGGGGACGGGCTGCTCGACACTACTTGAGTACTGGTTCATTGATGTTGTCTCCGGAAGACATATTGTTGCTGGATCAATATAACTTGTACGGGAGTTTTTCATCCCAGTTAGTTGATGCTAGTTCGAGATAGAACTTTGCTACTTGGAAAACTAACAAAGTAGATGCAATAACCCTTACATTGATACCATGATATGCTACTCGGGCCCTATAGGAGAACCTATTGAAGAATGTGACATTAAGATCGAGGTTGACTGGCATATGGTTCCGTTCACTCTAAAGGAAATCTTTAGAGTGACCAGCAGCTTCATGATATGGTATTATGTTGGTCCGTGTCTTCGGTCATAGCCCAGCAGTAGATAATACGAACGATGCCCGATGAATGGGGTATCCTGGAGTAGCTAGCTTGAGCCAATAATTTATTCCATTTTTTTATTGTAGAGTTTTAGTGGTTCTCTTTTGTTAATTATTATAATATCTAGCGCAAAGTCATTTACATAACAAAGTATTTGACACCAAATATTCGGAACTGGTTGTCAGAGACACAGAGCACTCAAATGTAATATACCCCTGTTCATACAGCTTATTCTTCTCAAGTACTGCTTGTATGACTAAAATGATGTTATTGGAAATACGTAGTTTTGGCAGCAAGCTTTACTCTTTGTTAGTCATATAAAAGTTGTTCAATAAGACAAGTTACCCATATTAAGTGCTAGATAAGTGTTGTCTATTAAGACAATTCATCAATCCATTTTTATTAGTTCTCTAATCGTTGTGTTAGATAAGTACAGTCTATTATCACACGTCACTCATAATATTAGGTGTTACAAGATTTTAAATAAAGATGGACGATAAAGCTAATATCAAAATGAAATCAAACACGAAGGGTAAAAAGGAAAAAATTTGAAATTGCAAAAGATAAAAATAAAAATAAAATGCAAAAAACCTAAAAATTTAAAGGGAGAAAAGTGTGCTTTAGTAATTTTTTCTGTTAATTGAAGAATGTATTACATTTTTATTTTTTATTTTTTATGAACAAGAGTGTATTACATTTTGTTAAAGCAGAAAAGAAAAACTGCATAACAGCCTAAGTTAGCGGAAACCAAAGGTCCAAAACAACTGACAAGGGACCTAAAGTTGACAAGATTGCTAAATAAGAATTTTTTAGCCCAGCTTGCCTCTATGCTGCAAGTCGAAGCCCGTTTATTTAAAAATGTACAACTTTTTTTTATTATCATAATTCAGACTGGGTATCTAACTTTTAATTTTGTTAATTAAAAGTTTATGAAATCATTTCCATTTGAAGCTTTTGTTACTTCTCTTACAGTTCATAAATCAAATTGGTTTGGTAGCCATTGAACAAGAGAACAAGATCCCCGTCCATTTCAGTAGAAAAGAGTTCATTTTATGATTACAATTTTACTTCTTGTATCTAATAATGTATAAGGTGCGTTACATTGGATGTACTTTTAGATTTGTAACACATAATTTGAAACATGAAATGGATCAATTTTAAATGAACATGGTAGAAAGAGAGTTTTGGTTAGACTAAGAAAGTGATTGTCAAAAAATCAAATTTTGTTACTTCGGTTAAACACAAGGTTTTATCAACGATTTTTTTTTTACTCTACTATTGTCTATATATATTAATAGACCAAACTGAGAGAAAATTCAATTAGATTTCAAATTTGAATTTAATTAGAGTCTAATTTTGCGCCATGTGTCCCATCTAATCTAAGTTTTTAAATTCTTGTACTAAGTTAGTTAATTCAGTGTAAAAATTAGAATTCAATTAGAGTTTAATTTTGTGCCATCTATCTCATCTAATGTAAGTTTTTAAATTTTTGTACCAAGTGAGTTAATTCAATGTAAAAAATAAGGAGTTCAATATAAATAAACCATAAAAAACCTAATTATATATATATATATATATACACACATACATATAAAACCGATGCTTAGAGAAATTTAATTACATTCAAAATTGAATTTTGCTTTTGTTAGCTTTCCATACAAATTAAATTATTTAGATTTTTGTTGTTATTTTTTCTCTGAACTAATGAGTATATTTTTTATACTATTTCTATCCAAATATTTTGTATGCCAGGATCTTGAACTTAACATATTGTAATTGAGCTGAACGATCTCATGCACATATCCCCATTCAATTTAAGAGATACTATTAGACTAATTTATTATTTATTTTGTGTTGTATTTAGTAGAATTTCACGGACAGTGATTGTGAATTAGTATTTTATATGTGGTATCTAAAAGTGATTTTCAAAATCATATACATAATAGCAGCGTAATGAGAAGCTTGGCGTAACCAATATGATGAAAATTGCAAGAAAAAAACTATTTTAGTAACTCTAAATGTCTTGGTTGAACTAATATCTTATATGTTTTATAAGCCAAGCTAACATCAATAGCACCATTACAATTTATCATTTTCGTGTGTAAGCATGGTTACAAACTAGTTTGATACTGAAAAAGAATAATAAAGATGGACATGTGTTTCAAAATGAAATGGTTTCATAAGTTTGAGATTTTAAGCTTCAAACTAAAATGATTATGTGTATGTTCGAGACTTTAATTGACCAAATTAAAACCTAAAAGTTAATTTGAAACATGGTATAAATGTAGATTTAAAAAAAAAAAAAAAAAGCAATCTACTTTTAAATAATAATTAGAAAATCTCATTTTAAACCCTATTATTTAGAGGCGTAGTAAATTAAGCATTATAGTTTTAGAGTTAACAAAAACTCTAAGATTTCAAAAAAGTAATAAATTAAACCCTCAACCTTATTACATCATTAAATTAATTAATTTTTTTACTTTTTGAAATATCATATAATTTTTAATTTTGAGATTATGAAGTTAATCATTAAATTGTAGTGTTTTAAACGTATTTATCCAAAGTTAGGGTGTGTTTGAGAAACAAGAAGATAGAAAATAGAATTTGATGTTGTTTGGTAAAAGGAGAGAAATGATGGAAAATTTTTAATAATATCCATGCATTTTCTCCTTGGACCTACCAAAAATTGATCTCTCCAAAATAGAGAGAAAACAAGTGTGGAAAATTGTTCCAATTTATTTTACAAAACTCTCACCCATTTGTATCTTTTCTTCATTTTTTTTGTCTTCCCCTACGTTGTAGTAAAGTAACATGCTACTTCTTATTATTTATTTTTTTCTTCTCTTTTTTTTTTTTTTTTTTGAGAAGCTTTTTCTTCTCTTCTTTACTAAATGGTCGTGTATAGGAGCATAGTATCCGGTACTGTATGGAAAAATATGTTATATTTTAGCATCAAAGCACAAAAACACCCCATTTCTTGCCCTCGTAAAAAAATTTACAATTGTGTTACAAAACATCTTAAATATAGATAATACTGTAGCTCACTTGCAAAAATAAATATTGTTCATAAAAGAAGCAAACAGGATACAATAAATTTTACTACATGAATTGTAATTTGGAGATTCAGTTTAAGCACCAATGATATGGTATGAGAGAAGCAATATTTTGAATTTTAGACAAGTAGTACAAAAGTAATTTTTTTTTTTTTTTTTTTTTGAGAAGCTTTTTCTTCTCTTCTTTACTAAATGGTCGTGTATAGGAGCATAGTATCCGGTACTGTATGGAAAAATATGTTATATTTTAGCATCAAAGCACAAAAACACCCCATTTCTTGCCCTCGTAAAAAAATTTACAATTGTGTTACAAAACATCTTAAATATAGATAATACTGTAGCTCACTTGCAAAAATAAATATTGTTCATAAAAGAAGCAAACAGGATACAATAAATTTTACTACATGAATTGTAATTTGGAGATTCAGTTTAAGCACCAATGATATGGTATGAGAGAAGCAATATTTTGAATTTTAGACAAGTAGTACAAAAGTAAGGAGTGTGGTATTAATTTGATTAATGTTAAAGAGGGATTTATGTACACTTACAGAGAGAGATTGGTTTCTGGGGGTGACCACCGAGTCCAACACCAATTGGGTGGCACTTAAAAACTTGTGAGGTTAAGAGTAGCAGTTGTCGGGGCCATTTGATAGATAGAAAACAAAGAGAGATGGTGGCGAAAAGGTTCCTACTTTGGACCAGAATTTAAACTAGTACTGTCCTACAAGCCTACAATGACTACAACTCTCTCTGTGTCTAGAAAGTCAAAGTAGTGTCGTAGTCATTAAAGAGCTTGAACATCTGGGGAAAGATCTTTTTGCCATTTTGGTTAGGGTGGCACTCGCCTCTTTGACTTTTTAGCGGACCACGTACCAAAGTTCTATATGTTTCTCCAGCGTAGGTTCACATTGAGATATCTCTAGTGATTGTGAGATCCTTGGTGTGGTGGTTTTGCTGTGGGTTTTTTTTTCGTGGGGGTTGCTATGGATTTGTTGTGATTTTGCAGGTTGTGTGAATTTGTCGTGGTGGTTGCAATAGTGGTTGATTCCGGTAATGGTAGGTTGTGCTGTTGATGATTTTCTGGTGGTGGGGTTTGAATGGTGATTGTGTTGGGTTTTGGGTTTGTTCATGGTGGTGAGAGAGATGTTAAGAAAGTGAGAGGGGGGAGGAAGAGGATAAAAATTTGAGAGAGGAGAGATATTGATTTGGGTTATCTATTATCTATTATCTATATCTATATTATTATTTAAGGGGCTTTCCCTGTTTGGATTTTTCAATTTTGATGTCCAGAATACCCTCATATTTATCAATTTGTAAAGCTTAATGATAGGGTTAAATATGTATAATTATTGATTTTAAAAACTCCTATATTTTAGCTAAATTAAAAAAAAAAAAAAAAAACAGTTTTTTCTAACCACATTTCTCCCATCTCCACATTTCTCTCACACGTTAGTAGTCAAGCATAATTCAACTTTTTCATTTTCTTTTTTCTTTTTCCTAATTTCCAAATAAAAAATGAGGCATATAAGGAAATTCAATAACTAAACTCAAAAACAATTTTAAAAAAATCCCATGTTCAAGAGGTTCATCCCTACTACCAAGCAGTTACACAACCTTTTTAGCAAAATTTTCAGGTTTTATTTTAAAAATCATCCAAAATGTAGGCATGATTATCTTTTCCTTAGAAAAAAAAAAAAAACAAAAAACAAAAACAATTATAACGTGAAATCTGCTTCAACTACTTCATTATCTTTTCTTTAAAAAAAAAAAAAAAAAAAAAAAAACTAAACTAATTTTTCTCTTACCAAAAATTTTCCAGTTTAATTAACAAAAATAACAAGAAATTAAAACAAGAAACGTACAAATAAAAACTCTCCAGAGTAGATAGATGCAATGTTCCAATAAAATAATAATAATAATAATACTTGCCACACGTTACTTTTGTTTTTGTTCAAATTTAAATTCAAAATTTTAGGGAACAAAACACCTCACTCTCCTCACTCCTCACGTTACAAAAACTCCCAAATGGTAGATTTATACTCCCAAAAAAAAAAAAAAAAAAAAAAATTCAACCCC